>NC_089851.1:53575311-53656239 GCF_036373705.1 Amia ocellicauda | reverse complement strand
GTAAAAGCCACCAGTCTTGGACAGCCCTAATGTAAATTATATTAAATTACAATGATACAGTTTATGGTATGTTTCTGTAAAAAAAAAAAAAAAAAACTAGGGAACTTTTCCTACAAATGTGGGATTGTATTTTATATCTGGTGAGATTTGAATTGACCTTTTGATATTTCAAATGTAAACAAAGAAAGAGATATGTAGGTCATGCCCCTGACCAGCTTTGCATAATACAGCATGGAGGAACAGCCTGAAGGAGAGTCACAGCGTTCGTCACATGTTCGTGTTGTGCAGATTTCCTCAGGTTTGCAGAATCCTCACCGCCTGCAGCAGCACAAGCAACAGACAAATTGCAACTAGCACCTAAATGAAAAAGAGTTTGATATTATTTTGATTTAAAACAAAAAGTATATATATATGAAAAAAGAGAACCAATTGATTTGTCTGGCTTATAAAAATAAAATTTCATCGAAAACTGGAAGCACAGCAAGCATGATGATGATGATGATGACCACTTAATATGTATTTAATTTGCATTGTCTACATTATTATATGTTGTACATCAATTACCTCAATACATTTTCACAGCTAGGACAGGGTTTCCTGAAGTACAATCGGGGGACTGGGTAAAACCTGGAACGCTGGGACAGTGGAAAGATTTACAAAGATGTCCAAAACAAAAATACTTATGCAGAAGTATACAGGGACCTCCGTGCATCTGGTCCATTTGAAACTCTGCATTGAATTTAAAGTGCAGTTTTTACTAGAGCCAAGAAGAGATGTTGTACCCTGGTAACCTGTCAGAGGAACCTGTCAGCATAGGTAAATTTGGTTTATTTCTTAATAAAGGCTTAACATAAAAGCATTTTAAAATATCAACTGTATGTATAGTCATACATTTGCAACATTGATGGAGCTGTCCGTCTCGCCTCACTGAAGCGGAGCGGAAGTGATCGGTGGAGCTAAACCCATCCAACCAGCAGGACTCTGACAGCATCGAGGGCGAGTTGTAAACAGCAGTGTGTGAAAGGCAGCTCTGAAGATGGCTGAAGAGGTCCTGCAGACATTCACACACACACTCCACGGCTCTTCCTCTAGCAACCCCCACTCCCCCTGCGGTGGCTATGCAGGTCACTCGGTGTTCCCCTCTCTCCCCCTGTGCAGGTCCAGCCCGGCTCTCTCCGTCACTCTGTATACTGCGGAGGGGGGGTCTTGGGAAAAGCGTCCTGCTCTGTGTCCGGTGCCAGCTGGTAGCCCGGGGCACCGCTGGGCTGTGTTGCTGGTTGAGGGTTGGCCCCACACTGGATGAAAATCACAGGCTGAGGAATAGTGAGAGGGAGAGAGAATCACTGTGTGTCAAGAAGTGAAAAATACAGCTCACTGTAAACATTTTTGGAACTGGAGAAATAACTCATTGAAAGATATGTAATGTAGAAAAAGTACACTGATATTAAAAATAGATTTGAATTGGAATTTATGGACGTTTTTTTTTTTTTAATCCTGGTTTTAATTAACTTTGTCAAATTCTGCACATAACAAATTGTAATTAGAATTGTAATTCTAATTTAAATAAATATTAAAAACCTATCAATAAAAATTAATAACTTACAAACATTCAGTTACATGGGAATGTCTAGGTAAAAAGTCAGTGATTGGCAATACGTGTCAGCAATGCTTGGACAATTGTACAACTTGTGCTCCTGCATTTGTAATAAGCAGTTGGAGTCCAGACACCAGTACAGGACAGTAAGAGTCTGTGTGACTCGTTTATCACCTCAGTCCTGGCAATGCACACAGCTTTGCACCCAAAGACCGACACAGAGATGGCCACGCAGAACTCCAGGGCCGAGAAAATCAGCTTTACACACGCCAAAGTGAATGAACCGAACTAGAGAAAGAAAAAGAGAATGAGAAGCTATTTTCCCCTAATGTAATTATCACCAAATCATCCCCCCACCCCCCACCACACACATACACACATACAAACTCTTGTCTTTTTGGATTTGGATTAACCAGTTACTGAATTTGGCTCAATACAACATCCACATTGCCTCACAAGGGAGGCGACAATACACACAAACACACCTGTTATTACTTATTCATTAGTAGACAACCCTACTCAGGGGGACATATGACTAACAGTGCTAATAAAATATATACATGTAGCAAAGCATATTAAAGTGAGAGCAAACAATACCAAAGATCATCTGAATCCTAACTGGATGTAATTACAATCATTAAACATACATTTTCATTTTGTGCACCCACAATTCCTAATGTGAGGGGAAAAGCAAACCAGAGCCCATCTGCGCTTCTGCCCCTCCATCCCAACAGGTTTCACTGTATTTTCGTATAGCATAGTGATGCAACATTATACAACATTCCGGTTTTGGATCCATATTTTTCAAGTTTGATTGTAATAAATGAGAGTATATTTTTGTTAAAGTTACTACACACTGGCAAATTATTTAATGCAGGATTTACATTGCATTATGGTAAGAATAATATTTATATACAGTGAGGGGAAAAAGTATTTGATCCCCTGCTGATTTTGTACATTTTCCCACTGACAAAGAAATGATCAGTCTATAATTTTAATGGTAGGTGTATTTTAACAGTGAGAGACAGAATAACAACAAAAAAATCCAGAAAAACGCATTTCAAAAAAAATATAAATTGATTTGCATGTTAATGAGGGAAATAAGTATTTGACCCCTTCAGCTTAGTACTTAGTGGCAAAACCCTTGTTGGCAATCACAGAGGTCAGACGTTTCTTGTAGTTGGCCACCAGGTTTGCACACATCTCAGGAGGGATTTTGTCCCACTCCTCTTTGCAGATCCTCTCCAAGTCATTAAGGTTTCGAGGCTAATGTTTGGCAACTCGAACCTTCAGCTCCCTCCACAGATTTTCTATGGGATTAAGGTCTGGACACTGGCTAGGCCACTCCAGGACCTTAATGTGCTTCTTCTTGAGCCACTCCTTTGTTGCCTTGGCTGTGTGTTTTGGGTCATTGTCATGCTGGAATACCCATCCACAACCCATTTTCAATGCCCTGGCTGAGGGAAGGAGGTTCTCACCTTTAAGAGAGTGCTCCTAATCTCAGCTTGTTACCTGTATAAAAGAGACCTGGGAGCCAGAAATCTTGCTGATTGATAGGGGATCAAATACTTATTTCCCTCATTAACATGCAAATCAATTTATAACATTTTTGAAATGCATTTTTCTGGAATTTGTTGTTGTTATTCTGTCTCTCACTGTTAAAATACACCTACCATTAAAATTATAGACTGATCATTTCTTTGTCAGCGGGCAAACGTACAAAATCAGCAGGGGATCAAATACTTTTTTCCCCCACTGTACGTCACAAGCCAACAACGTGTGCCCTGGACCCTCTCCCTTCTCGTCTCTTCCAAGCAACCGCTCCTGATCTTCTCCCCTTCATCTCCTCCCTCCTCAACTCCTCACTCCTCTCTGGCTGTGTCCCCTCTGCATTTAAACAAGCTGCTGTTATCCCACTGCTCAAGAAACCAACCCTACTCCCCTTCCTCTCCAAGACTCTCGAGCGGGCGGTCCACCGTCAGCTCTCGGACTTTCTGTCCAAACCCCCACTCCTTGATCCTCTGCAATCCGGCTTCCGCACAGCTCACTCCACTGAGACGGCTCTCCTGGCAGTCACTGACTCCCTCAGCTGTGCTCGGGCGGCCTCCCTCTCCTCAGTCCTCATCCTCCTTGACCTCTCCGCAGCATTTGACACCCTCCATACATTCCCTCCAGACCACTGCGTTCCTCCAGTGCCAGAAGACTAACTCTGCCTCCTCTCCACTCTCCTTCCTCCAGAGCCCATTCCTTCTCATCCCTTGCCCCTAATTGGTGGAACGACCTGCCCACCAAAGTCAAAACAGCAGAGTCCTTGACCTCATTCCGGCGCTTACTCAAGACACATCTTTTCCGACAGTGCTTGTAATATTAGTCCTCTATCCCTGCTAGATAGCACTTCAGCTTATTATGCTCCTCACGTTCTTGATTGTTTTCCTCCTTGCTCCCTTTCCCGTAGCCCTTGTCTGTGACCCTACATCTTGACAGCACTTAGCTTTCACCGTCCAGGATGTTGAAGTCACTTACTGTACTTATGTAAATTGTAAATTGGAATTTGTAAAATGTATGTTTCAGGGGGTTTTGCGGCACAGTCGCAGGCAGCTCAATAAAAAATGTGGCTCTATGCCGGAACGGAGACAGTTCTTTTGCGGTGGAAAAGCAAAAAATGGTTCCAAATTAGGCACCGGCTCCAAACTAACACTGGCTCCTTGTCGGTGGAAAAGCGCTAATAGTGCTCCACAGAAAGTGATTTGTCTGGAAGTGCTGCGTGTCTGGCAACAGGAACAATGTAACAGTGATTTGGGGCCATCATCACAGACTTCATCAATAAGCACAATTTCCCATGAAACCATTAACATCACCTGAGATCGTCCAACAGTTTATTGATCTGTCCACGACTGCGCCGCAAATACCCCCAAAACAGCCGCATCCATAATCAATAGACTAGCCTATTGTTTTTTAAAAAAGAATAATAGTAAAAATACGCCACAAAATGAATGAAAATGTATCCACTCATACAAAGTATATTCATAATGAACTGTGTGCGCGGTGACGAATGCATGTATTTTATTCAATACAGTAAAAGTGTCTGAAATAGCAAATCGGTGTAAATCCCTTAATGCATCAATAAAAATCAATACAAATAAAAGGCTGAGTTATCTTAGAACAAGCACTGCTTCAGAGAGAGTGTTCAGTACGGCTCACAACATTGTCACCCCAGTTAGATTAGACTTAAACCAGACAGTGAACCTGTTAGTGCTCCTTGCACGGAATCTCACCACTGGGAAGGAGTAGCAGAGGTAAAGATTGTGAAAGTCTGAGATCTGGTCAATTCTGGCTGTCGCACATGTTCCCCATGTGCAATTTATTTTGGTTTAGTAGGACTTAAAAGCAGGCACTTAATTTTATTTAAGTATATTATTTGTCTATAAATTACCATTCCTTAAATCTGTATGCATCTGTGTGTTATACTTTAATGTAGTATAAAAGTTATGAAAATAAATAAATGGATAATTTAATCGTTAATAATGGCAATATTTGTATAACAAAATGTAATGATCATGACAGCCCTGTAGCGTAAGGTACACTTATAAATTTCAGTTAAAAAAGTGAATTTAAGTATCACCTTATCAAGAATCCTAGAATCTTGTAGAACTCAATTTCTGCAATAATTGGACGCAGACACCAATTCCAAAGATATAAATTCTCAAATGTATTAAAAACAAAGATAAAATGTAGCACCACACTAGTTATACAAAAAGGGAAAAACTAATTAAAATTCACTCAAGATCAACAAATCAAAGACCAATCACTTCCGTGACCAAATCAAAGACCATGGAATGGCATATGATGACACACAAAACGTTACACAAAATTACAAACACATTGACTACAATACGTTAGTAAGATGAAGGTGAGTCTCTCATTAGTATTGTTGTCGGACATTAAATAACTAATGCAGGTTAGTATTTAAGTCAAATAACTTCTCCTTATATATATATCAGTCTCATTTACATTTGGGTGCCGAGAAAGATTCATTTCTTGTTACCACAATTCTCCCTAATTGATTACTGTTCAATGATTAAGGATAGGCAGGGCCACTTATAATCTAGTGTCTATTAACTTGTGTCAATTTCAGACTAAACAATTAATCAGGAATGAGAAGATATTTCTCGGCGTGGACAGATTTTATTTCTAAAATTGTCAAACTGGCTTTGGCTTTGTCCAATAACTTCCACTTCAGTCGATGCATCTGGAAGTTGGGGTTTCGCAAAAGTAGTCTTTTCCAAACAGATTTTCCACTGGTTTGAAGGCTCCAAGGTTGTGCACAAAATCTTCTTTGCAAGCAGGGTTTTCCACCGTATTTACTTGAAGGCAAAGTCTTTGAGGAAAGCAGGGCCCTGTTCGTTTCCAAGGGTCAAGTTTCTTAAGACTCAAAAGCTATTTAAATGACTGAACACTTTCGTACTGCAGTCGACTTAGTCAATTGTCCAGCTGTAAAACTCCACAGATCAGATGGGTACAATCGGGCATGCGCAGTCTGTAAAGTTCTTTAATTACTAAAGTCCTTTAAAAGAATTCTTCATACAGCTCAATCTCCTTCTCCCAGTTGAACTCTTCTGTTGCCGGCAAAGACTCCTGTTTCAGGCTACAGGTTGAGCTGTGGCAGCGGGTTACTGGTTCGGGTGAGAGAGAGAGAGAGAGATGCCGTGCGCTAGCTTTTATGCCCCTTAGATCAATAGACGATTGGTACTTGAGTTTGTGAGATTGGATTTCGGTTTCAGCCCCCAGTGTCCTATTGGAGGAGGCTCGATTTATGACTGATGTCAATCCATGCCATCCATGCTGTTTGGCCTGGGTTCCTAACTCTGTTTGGGGATTTCGGCTCTCGTCCACTACAAAGAGTTTTATTTCCTCCTCGCCATATTCCCCAGACATTTTCACAGCAGGGATTCCAAGCCATTTGGCCCATTCTCGGTGCCAACCTCCTAAGACTGCCACTTTGATATAGAACAGTTCATGTGCCAATGAGCTCAGGAAATCTGATAACTTTGGGGGAGAGGTCTTCTTCAGATCAGAGCTAGAATGCTCTTATCACAATACACCCCCCTTAACGCTACAGCCCTAACACAGACTTTTTATTTAAATACAAACTGTGTGAACATTGATGTGTTAAGAATCAATTTTAAATAGAAATCAGAAGACTCAAAATTGCTTGCATTTCTAAACCTTGTATTCTGTTCACTAATTTAGCCTTTTTTGTGGTATGCAGAGAGCAAAGAGAGAAGCAAGATAATGTTTTACTTCTCATTGTGCTTGGGTTTTGTTTGCTGCTTTTCCAGGGGGCTCTTATACTTTTGTACTTTCCATTTTTTTTTTCAGAATTTAACCACTTAACTTGCACCAAAAACAATGTTTCTGTGTAATACCAAGTGTACTGTCAACACTGTTGTGTTGTTCGCCGAGTGTTTGGTATCCCATGAAAGCTGAGACTCTCAACTTTGAAATATTCTGAGACAGTTTACTGATAAAAACACTACCATCCAAGTTTTGGTAGAAGCTTGTACCAAAGTATTGAACCAAGTATTATATACTTGATTACTCGTTAGGGTGTTCTGAAAAAAACAAGTCTATTTGTAAAGAAATTTGATTGAATTTGAGGGATCTATGCCCATCTCTGTGGGTCCCCCCTCCTGCTACATCTGGCTGCGCCATGCCCCTATGGGCACAACATAGTGACGTGTGACAAGAAAACACTGATTGTGATGTCAGTGAGATTGACACAGGCAAGTAGCCAAAAAACTAAGCTTTCAAACGATGTGCAGATTTGGCGGTTAGCCAATAGCATCTCTGCACGAGAGGAATGCGTAAACCTGGATTAAATTATCAATGCCTGCCAGTACATTCACACACCGCCGGGAGGCGAATACAGCTGCGGCTCAGCCGTGGAAAATTATTTGTGGAAGGACTGGATCCTGCTGTGGATTTGCAAGTATTATTATTTGGATTTTTCTATTTCAGTTTGGCCACTTAGGTATGTGTTTGGACAGCACCTAGACACCACTCACAAAAGGACCCCCTTTAGAGTGGGTTCTGCTCATCCTGTCAACACACAAATTGGTACAGTTGTTATCAATATGCCACTTGTTACGGACCCAGGGTCAGGTGTTATCAAGCAGGGAACAAGTAGGACCAGATAGACAGTTTTCCAGAAGAAAGTAATTTAATTAAGTAGCTGAACAGAATGATTGTAGCAAATCTATCCCTTCACAAGAGAACACAAAAACTCCCAAGAGCAGGAGAAACAAGAGCTGCCCTCTGCACTAGCCACCTCCATGTAGTAACCCAACCTTCCACCCCCCTAGCAGTTCTCACACTTCCTCTCCTCCCCCCAGAACAGATCATTAATAAAATATAAATGTCTCAATATCTAAAAGTATGGACACAAATACAGTATTTATGTCATGAGTGGGTAATGTAAACAATTATGTCTAATACCATAAAGAAAACAAACCAACATTAGTACAAAGAAAATAAAACAAAACATTATTGCAGACACCGCTGTCCTACAACCCCTTGAACCCTTCCCTTGTGGCCAGAGAACTAAGAGTGGCTACCTTAATACAATAAATATGGTAATGGCCAAGCATATATTGCACTTCTCCTTCATGGCCTCTGTAACCACTTTTACCCTTCACCAACATGGTCACCCACACACCAACTCCAACAACTCCATCCCAGCTCCCCCTTTCCCTCCACAATAGGTAAGTTCATAAGTGAGTTATTAATACCAACCATGCCCTTTTTTTAATACAACAAATTACCACCATTAATAACTTTTAAAAAACGTTTTAACTACAACACACTGCATCACACTAAACCAGTGACGAGTACTGTGGTTGTATTGGAGATGGGTTCACTCCATTACACCGCTAAATGGATATTTGGAGCTTTAGCCAGATATACAAATAGGTGCCTTCTTTAAGTATAACTTTGCATTTTGAAGCAGAAAAAACTATTTTGTATTATTTTGTGTTATGTATTGTGTTACTCCAAGCTATGTTCTGAGCATTCAAGCGATTTCCTTTCAAATTATACCATCCATATGCATGTGATGCGAATATTTTCAGAGCTATAGGTTTTTGAAATTGGGATGGTTCTTTTAGGAGGAAATTTAATGTCAGCTGAAGACAGGGGCGTAGCAATTACAACCCCCCCAATATTTGTATCATGATCACATGAAAAATATGTAGAATTTATTTATTTTGTAGCAATATGTTTGTTCCTAATTGAATGTGAGTTTGTCATAATAAATCAGACAAAAATACTTAAGTCCCCCTCCATTGCACAAATTGGTAACACCCAATTTTCCTTCGCAAACGTTCGCACTTTCCTCAACACAGAGCTGAGTGCTTTGACTGCAGATTGGTGAGCACAGGTAGCAGCTCTGAAAATGAAGAGAAGCACTGCCCAGCACACTATTTTAAATTGCTGGTCTGAGAAGGTATGATAATATTGTGTAATTTGACTAATGTCACTCCACATATATTGTATCTAGCTAGCTAGCTAATTCATTGCAGTTCAGCCACAACTACCAATATAATAAGCTAGCGAAAACAGCCTTCTGTTATTTTTTAATAGTTCCCATAATTTTCAACAGCATGAATGTTCACACCTGAAGTTATATACAGTGAGGGAAAAAAGTATTTGATCCCCTGCTGATTTTGTACATTTGCCCACTGACAAAGAAATGATCAGTCTATAATTTTAATGGTAGGTGTATTTTAACAGTGAGAGACAGAATAACAACAAAATAAATCCAGAAAAACGCATTTCAAAAAAGTTATAAATTGATTTGCATGTTAATGAGGGAAATAAGTATTTGACCCCTTTGACTTAGTACTTGGTGGCAAAACCCTTGTTGGCAATCACAGAGGTCAGATGTTTCTTGTAGTTGGCCACCAGGTTTGCACACATCTCAGGAGGGATTTTGTCCCACTTCTCTTTGCAGATCCTCTCCAAGTCATTAAGGTTTCGAGGCTAATGTTTGGCAACTCGAACCTTCAGCTCCCTCCACAGATTTTCTATGGGATTAAGGTCTGGACACTGACTAGGCCACTCCAGGACCTTAATGTGCTTCTTCTTGAGCCACTCCTTTGTTGCCATGGTTGTGTGTTTTGGGTCATTGTCATGCTGGAATACCCATCCACAACCCATTTTCAATGCCCTGGCTGAGGGAAGGAGGTTCTCACCCACGATTTGACGGTACATGGCCCCGTCCATTGTCCCTTTGATGCGGTGCAGTTGTCCTGTCCCCTTAGCAGAAAAACACCCCCAAAGCATAATGTTTCCACCTCCATGTTTGACAGTGGGGATGGTGTTCTTGGGGTCATTCCTCCTCCTCCAAACACGGCGAGTTGAGTTGATGCCAAAGAGCTCGATTTTGGTCTCATCTGACCACAACACTTTCACCCAGTTCTCCTCTGAATCATTCAGATATTCATTGGCAAACTTCAGACGGGCCTGTACATGTGCTTTCTTGAGCAGGGGGACCTTGCAAGCGCTGCAGGATTTCAGTCCTTCATGGCGTAGTGTGTTACCAATTGTTTTCTTGGTGACTATGGTCCCAGCTGCCTTGAGATCATTAACAAGATCCTCCCGTGTAGTTCTGGGCTGATCCCGGGATTCCGTCCCGGGTGCCGCTCCTCATCTGAGGAGGAGCCTGAGTGGTAGTGTGAGGCCACCTTCCCCACAGTGCTTGTCCCTTCTTTAGTTATGTCCTCTTTATTGTCAGCATCGCCACTGCTGGGGAAACTCTCCACTTTAAAAGCATCATTGTCCTCACCATACCTTGAGCAATAATCAGAAAGTTACAAATGGCAGGTTCAGGATGGTTCAGGATGGATGGAATTCAGGGTGTGTGCCCTGCGCTGAAAACAAGCGTAAGAGAGGACCAGAGCAAGAAGGAAGAAAGGGAAATAAGGAGAGAGAGACACTCACCTGCACCACACCTCTCCGGGGTTGACCCATAGTGAGCGGCCTTGGCAGCCTGGGTCGCAGTACAGCATCCTGCTCTCCTCACAGGCCCGGTGCAGCTCTGGGTCGTCCCACTGAAACCTGTTCACACGGATGCACCTGCGGGGAGAGACAGTCTGCCCTGAGGAAAGTGTCTTTACCTCTTGGGAGGAGCACTACAGCTGCAGGACAGGGATGTGAAACCCAGCAGTTATTTGGTCATGAGGACCATACAGCACAGCTCTGAAAAGCATGATGCTAACAGCTGAAATATGGTAAAGAAATATAAAACATTGTAGAAAGCTGGCAGAAGTATTTAGGCCATTCCACTAATTGTGTGGTTTGTTAAGGTCATTTTGTGCAGTTGAATTAATTTAGGATTGCCACACCAAAGGGATTGAATACTTTTGCAACCACAACTTTTTATTTAATATTTAATATGAATTCTCTGTATCACTATATCAGTGGCATTGACTGTTTATCAAAAGGGTTGACTATGTAACTGCCTCCTGACACTTATTTACCTTCCTATCATATCAAAGCTATCATATCAAGGATTTACTCTGCTCTCATATTGTGAAAAACATGAATAAGAGAGATGGGGGTGCAGAAAGACAGATCAGTTGAGGGGAGAGAAAAAATATGAAACTAGATAATGCTCACCTCAGCCACTGTGAGTGTAGCTGCCTGTCTCTTCACCTTTGATTCATCTTCCGTATCTTGCAAGTCCTAAAAAAATCATTTTAAATATATTTATGAAGACCATTTGAGCTTTGCACAGACATTTGACAATTCACAAAATGAATCACACTTAACATTAGTGGAACAGTGAGGTGCTCTGTGTTTCTCTCTGTACTACCTCTTAGGTGCTCTGGACATGTTCCTACAAAAAACAGACCATTTTGGTTTAACTTAATATTAATGAAGTGTGTCCCAGATGAATCCAAAATAAAAATAAAGCATGTGTTTGAAAATATGCCTCACATGTCCCCTGAAAGGCCGGCCTTGTGGGGTTATGCACTGAATTACGTCAAGTATTGTTGTGAGCAAAAATAATACAATATGGTAAATGTTTCATTATTTAGAATTACATTTTCTTCAGTTGTACTTTTCAGTTCCCTCATTAAAAACTCATTTTTAAAATTATTTTTGTTTAACGTTCATGTAGATTTTTGATGTTGGATGTATTACTTGTGTTCATCTAAGCTATATATAGTAGTCTGGTTACGCCTAATTGTTTAATTGGAGCAATTAATGAGCCAAGCTGGTCTGGAACAAAATCCAGCAGACACTGCAGCCCTCAGGACTGGAGTCTGACACCCCTGATTCAGAGCCAATCGTATTGCCAATTCTGCCTACTGATTTTGGCTGCAATACCACCAATACCAACTACAGGCTGGGGTGCTAAAGAGCACTGGAATTGGCTTTAATAATGGTTGGATTGTGATCCCGTAATAAAAAACAGAACATCTGCACCATAAAAAAAAGCCAAAATCCTCACAAATGCTGCCCACTTCCAGTTTTCCTCCAATGCCCACACCAACAGTATGTTTTGCTTTAGGTTATACTTAGGATTATCATATCTGAGCTTTCAGAAAAGGTTACAGATATAAATGATCTTCCCTGAACATGCAACTCTCTCATCACTGTCTTCGCTGGCAGAATATGTTCTCTCTCTTTCTAACATTATCTTAGTGTGAGACAAACATCAAAGTAATCAGGGGAATAAATCCAAACTGACCCACCTGCTAATCAACACTGACCAACCCGCACTTAATACCACTTTCTGCTTCTGAGGTTTTCAATTAGCAAAAAAAAAAAAAAATCCAGTTTGTATTGATCATTTCAAGGATATACAGCAGGGTTTCACAAATACATGTAAGTTTCCAGTAAACAGATCATGATGGTAAAAATAAGACCTTTAAAAAACATACTTTATCATGAAAAATAGACTCAATACTGACCCACAATGAATCACAGCAATGCACCGGTACTATACATGCATATGTTTTTCTTCATTTTCTTTTTCCCTTTATACATCACATAAGAAGGATTTGCATTGTATTCATTACTGTTACCAGATTGAAAGCCATTCAGCCCCTCAGTTCGAGCCCTAAAGTGTCTTCTGCAGGGCTGCACAGACTGTCTGTATTTGCAAAATAAGTTTGTGAAAATTTCAGATTTGACAAATCTAAGTCCCCAGTTTTAAGGTCAGAGTCCCTAAGACTTAGTCTTTTGTTAAGGCTAGGGTGCTCTTTCATGGCCTAGATTAAAGATTTGGGCATTTGGAAGAATTGGGTATTTGGGAGAATCTTCTTGGGAGAATTGTTGATAATTCACTGGACGCTGAGTCTTCTGGTGCAGGAGGAGCATTGTGGTCTTGCATGGGTGCAGTCTTGTCCAGACACTGGCAGGCCAGTACAAGCTTCATGAACATGTTGCATGCTGTGGTGGGGCAACCAGTTGAGAGTAGAGCTATATGATAAATGACTGCCATGGCAGCATACGAGTAGAAAGACAGATACAGGGTAAATGAGAATATGTCAAACTGGTTTTAGTCTCCATATGAGTAGCGTGTAAGCCTTTGTCTCTTTACAGACCAAAGGGCGCCAATTCACAAGATATTTTTTATCAAACATAGTATTTTGCTTTTACAATTCTCAGTCTTGTTTTCCTGAACATTTTTGAACCTTGAGTTTTACACATATTCACCTTATTCATATTTCCATAACCATGATAATGAATTAAAGGGATCAAATTAAATGTTTTTTTTTTTTTTTTTAAATACCACCAAATTACAACCGTATGCCAAGTTGTGTAATAGGTCAAATGTTGGCATACATTATTGAAGCAAGTTAATGCAATTACATAATTTAAGGTTAATCTTCAATAGATGTTATCTAAAACATAGTGTGGCTATGTTACAGAAATATTGTTTTCCCCACGCCGGTGAGTCAGTGCTGTCCCAGCTTTGATTGGTGGATTTCAGTACCTTCAGTACAAACACACTGAGAACGTGTGCCAGGGTGCCAGTGTGAGGAGAGGCAGCGAGGGGCACAGTCTGCCGCAGGGGCAGTAGAAGCTGGCATGGGCTCAGCTGGGTCAGAGCTCACCGGTGTCCTGCTGGGGCTGCTGGGGAGACTGGTGACCACCATGCTGCCCTACTGGTACACTACAACTGACTGCTGTGGACAGAGCTCACCTCAATACACCCAGGCAGCTGCCAGTGTGAGCTGTAGGACTCCCTTCAGCCTGATCTCCCTGTCCTGGATTGAGCTCAGATCGCAGTGCTGCGCTAGTCAACACCAACTTGACACAGACTTACAGTAAAGGTAAAAGATCACGTGTGTCTTTTCACAAAATGCATCAAATTGCACTTTCTGTTTTGTTATTTCAGAGAACATGTGATGAGCTAGTGTCGGTTATTATTTTATAGATTATTTTATTCAAAATTGTATGTCTCCTGGGTAACTTCATCATAGCTCTTATTACTCTCTTCCTGTCAGGAGGAGATATAATTGAAGTTTTGTACACCTACCCGGCTACTTTCAACACCCTTTCCTATACTGACATTTTTTTTTTTGGGTGGAAGTTGCGTCAATATCCACCTGCCTTTAAGAGTCATTATGCAGCCAGGTCTCTCGGCTTGCGGCCACACCGTCCTGAACGCACCTTGTGCATAATTGCGGGAGTAACCGGACCAGTGTGGTGATTTTGTGCATGGGGAGTGAGGGAGTGTGTTTTGGCATGCTCCTCTCTTCATGGATGACTTTTCCTATTTTGTTTTGTTATTGTTTGTTTTCTTGCAATTTTTTGCCCAAGTTTTGCCCTACCTGCATGTATTTCCGATGCTGACGTTTTGAATAAACTCCATCTGTGGGGAGTGAAGGTGATCTCTGATCTAAAGAGACGGTTTTATCCCGGTACCCATGTTGCAGATGGAACTCGGTTTGTGACCGTTCAGTTTCCTCCTGATGTTTCATCACTTCCATACAGTGCTAAATTCATGACTGCTGAAGGACTTCGGCATTTCCTGGTTCTGCATAATAATCAACACAAAATCTGCTCTTTCTGTCTGTCCTCCGAGCATTTAATGAAGGACTGCCCATACTTTTATCTGTTTTGATTGTGGTGTGCACTGCCATTCTGTTAGACGCTGCTCTGCCCTGTTATGTTCAGGGTGTAGTAAGAAGCCCATGTACTGCATTTGTGACTCAGGGGGAGAGGTTGTAGGGGAGGTGGTGGTAGATACACATGGCATGGCTGTGGGAGATGGTGGGGCAGAGACATCTGTTGAGGTAGTGGAACACCTGGCACTATGGAGTGGGGGAGAGGACGGGACTTTGTTGGAAGAGAGCCTTGGGGAGCAGGTGGAACAGCCGGCACTGTTGTGTGAAGGTCCCGAGGAGGAGACTTTGATGGATGAGAGTGTTGCGGAGCCGGTGGTGCAGCCTGCACTTTTGTGTGGGAGACCGGTGGACAAGACTTTGATGAAGTGGAATCTTGGAGATCAGTTGGCGCAGCAGGCTCTATTGTGTGAAGGTCCCCAGGATGAGATTTTGATGGAGGAGAGTGTTGCTGAGCCTGTGGAGGTGCCGGTGCAGTCGTGTGGGGAAGAGACTTTGATGGAGGGCGAGACAGAGGGGCAACAACCATTTGTTTCTGTGGGAGTAGGGGGTGACCTGGTGCCCTCTGCTACTTCCGCTCGTGAAGAGATGGTTTTGGGGGGGACAGAGGTTGATGAGGTGTGCCTCATTGGTAAGGTGGAAGGTCTGGGGTTGGCAGGCGAGGGTGGGCAGGAGGACAAGGAGGTTGGGTTGGATAGCCGCATGCAGGTGTTGCAGAAGCGGAAGAGGGTTGTGGCCAAACCCTGTGTGGACAATACCTCCTCCAGGGTTATAAGAACATAAGAATGTTTACAAATGAGAGGAGGCCATTCAACCCATCTTGCTTGTTTGGTGTCCATTAAAAAGTAAGTGATCCAAGGATCCTATCCAGTCTATTTTAAAATGTTCCCAAATTTTCAGCTTCTACATTGCTGGGGAGTTTGTTCCAGATTGTGACAACTCTCTGTGTAAAGAAGTGTCTCCTGTTTTCAGTTTTGAATGCCTTGAAGCCCAATTTTTGTTTGTGTCCCCAGGTGCGTGTGTCCCTGCTGATCTGGAAAAGCTCCTCTGGTTTGATGTGGTCGATGCCCTACTTGATTTTGAAGACTTAGATCAAGTCCCCACGTAGTCTCCTCTGTTCCAGGGTGAAAAGGTTCAGTTCCCTCAGTCTTTCCGAGTAGGACATTCCCTTCAGACCTGGAATAAGTCTGGTTGCTCTCCTCTGAACTGCCTCTAGAGCAGCGATATCCTTCTTGAAGTGTGGAGCCCAGAACTATCCACAGTATCCAGATGAGCTCTAACTAGCGCATTGTACAGTCTTAATATTACTTCCCTTGTTTTAAATTCTACACTTTTGACAATATACCCTAGCATTCTGTTTGCCTTTTTATTGCTTCCCCACATTGTTTGGATGGAGAAAGTGAAGAGTCCACATAGACTCCTAGGTCTTTCTCATCCGATACTTCATCTAGTTCTATTCCTCCCATAGTGTAATTACAGTGGACATTTCTGTTACCTGCGTGTATTACCTTGCACTTGTCCACATTGAATTTCATCTGCCAGGTGTCGGCCCACAACTGAATGTTATCTAACTAGTGACCTTCTGACTCTATCTTGGTCATTTGAAAATATCAAGTCAATGCATGCACTCTCCCTGGTTGGTTCCCTGACAAATTGAGTCAGAAAGCAGTCATTTACCATCTCAACCATCTCTATTTCTGCCTCTGTAGTCCCAAGTGGGCTTTCCCAGTCTATGTTTGGGAAATTGAAATCCCCTATTATAACAGCCACATCCTTGCTACATGCAGTCCTGATTACACTGTACAATGCAACATCTTGCTGAATATCTGAGTTGGGTGGCCTGTAACACACTCCTACCACTAATCCTCCAGATCTCTTGTCCAAAAGTTTCACCCACAAAGATTCTGTTCTGTTACTGGGATTTAATTTTAGTTCTTCTGCCTCAATGTCATTTTTCACATATAATGCTACCCCACCCCCTCTTCGATTTTGCCTGTCTCTCCTAAACCGTGTGTATCCTTCTACCTTGTATTCATCCCCATCGTTTTCTGTAAGCCATGTTTCCGTCACACCTACAACATCATAGTCACATGCCAGCACTGTGGCTTCTAAGTCCAACATCTTGTTCCTTATACTCCTGGCACTGAGGTACAAACATTTCAGGACTTTCCTACTAGCGGGTTCCCTTTGTTTTCTTTCCTTAGTGGAACATCTCCCATTGTTAGAGCTCCCTGCCCCCCTGGTCCCTAGTTTAAATGATTCTCAATTTCTCTGCCCATATGCTCTCCCAATGCATTAGCCCCCCTTTTGTTTAGATGGAACCTGTACAAACCGGACGGTCTACATCTATCCCAGAAGAAAAACCAATGCTCCATAAACCTAAACACCTCTTTCCTACACCAAGATTTCAACAACGTGTTAAACTTTCTAATCTCTGCCTGTCTCCCTGGCCTGGCACGTGGTACCAGAAGTATTTAGGAGAAAACTACCATGGAGGTTCTGCTCTTTAGTTTTGTTTCTAACTCTTTAAATTTGTCCTGCAGAACCTCTGTCCTACCTTTTCCTATGTAATTGGTTCCAATGTGGACCATGACCAGTGGATTCCCCCTGGCTTTGGCCAGTAGCCCGTCTACTAGTTTAGGGAGATCTGCAACCTGAGCACCAGGCAGGCAAGATACCATGTGGGTCTCCTTATCACTAGAGCACACTGTGATCTACACCTCTAAGAATTTAGTCTCCTACTATAACTACCTCTTTCTTCTGGGGGGGAGTGGGCACCATGGTGCTCTGGTGCTCAACTGCCCCCAATCACCCACTGAGCTGTCATTGTCCAACTCAGTGTCCAGCAGTTGGAACCTGTTGGGCAATTCTAGCTCTTGGGGTGTCTCTAGGGGTTGTGCATGCCCTGTTCTGCTGTTACGACTCTACTGTAACCCAGCAATTCTCTACACTTTCCTGCTCTACGGTCTCAACTCTCCTAGGTTTTGGCATGCACACCATCTCTCTTATGGGCTGATGGACCAATTCTTCTATATCCCCAATGCAGTGCAGCTCAACAAGCTGAGCCTCAAGATCACAAACTTTGATCTCTAGGATTTCAACCTGTTGACAATGTTCAAATATGAAACCTTCTTGGATGAGTTCATCCAGGAAGGCAATCATTCTGCAAGCCTGACACTGTAGTGGCCACATGCTTCTAAATGTTAGTTTTTTTTGTTTTGTTCGTTTTTTTAAGTCCCTTGGCTCCTGTTGCCTATACAACTGCTTACTGCTTTTCGGGGAGTTTCGATGTTTTAGAAGAGGAAGAGGAAGAAGCATGATGATGGTTTCCATACTTTGTTTTTCCTCATGATTTCTTGTATCTCACGGGATTGCGGGATTTGGGGAAAGCTGTTTTCTAATGTCCATACAACGGATATAGTTTGTTTGCAGGAAACCTTTTGGGATGATGATTTGGTTCGGAACTTTCAGCATTTGTGGGATGGGCAGATATTTTTTAGTAATTTCACTAACCATAGAAGTGGGGTGGCGGTATTGGTGAGATCTTGCTTTCCAGGAACAGTTTCGAGGGTTGATGGAGATTCAGAAGGGAGGTTTTTGTTGCTTGTTTCTACTCAAGGTTTTAGTTTTGAGTTGTTGACTGTTTATTGTCCTAATGAGCAGAGAGACCGTTCTGCCTTCTTTGAGGGGTTGGAGAAACATTTGTTAAGAGATAATGTACTGGTGGTGGGGGATTTTAATGTTTCTATGAGTAGATTGAATATTGGCAGTGGGATGGATTTTAAAAGGGATTGTTCCAGGGATCGGTTGGGATGGTTGCTTTTGGAAAGTGGGTTCCTTGATTTCTGGCGTAGCAGGAATGTATTCAAGGGAGAGTTCTCTCAGAGACAGATAGTTCAAAATGTTTTAAAGCAGAGTTGTATTGATTTTGGACTCTGTCATGGCTCTTTTTTGAGCAATATAGGGAAAGTCTCTTATGGGTATACTTCTTTCAGGGACAATGCTTTCTTTTCCTTTGAGCTTAATTTCCGTAAATTGCAGAAGGGGCCTGGGCTTTGGTGTTTTAATAAATAACTTTTGAAAGAGGTGAATTTTAATGAGGGGATTGAGAGACTCGTGGAGAGCAGTCTGTCCTGTCGCTTATTTGAAACTGAAAAGTGTGCTTGGTCGGATAATCTCAAATACCACATGAAAGAGTTTAGCATTCGGTTTGGGGTACAATGGCATAAACTGCAGGTGCAAAGGGAGAGACAGATTACGGCCGCCTTCCAGTTGAGGAGTCTGTTTGCAGACTTGGAGAATGACTGTTGTGTGGGCGCAATAGTTAGGTTTCGGGCACAGTATGTGGTGGAGGGGGAAAGGAGCACCAAGTTTTTCTTTGGGCTGGAAAAGGAGAGGCAGCAGGCAGCGTATATTGAGGAGTTGGTTTTGAGTGATGGCTCCACTTTGAGGGATCAGGGAGACATTTTGACTGAGGTGGGGTCCTTTTTTGAGACTCTGTACAAAAGGCAGGAGACAAAGCGGGAGGATCGAGATCAGCTCCTTTCTTTTCTGTCCACTGAACTACGGGAGGAGGATTGTGAGGTTTGTGATGGGGTGATCAGTGTGGAGGAGATTGAGATGGTGGTGGGGGAGATGAGTTTGAATAAGAGCCCTGGCTCGTATGGTTTGGCAGTTGAGTTTTATGCTCACTTTCTGGATCTCCTCAGTCCCCTCCTTTTGCAAGTGTTTGCAGAGATTGAGCGGCGAGGTGTCTTAAGTAGAACAATGAGGCGGGGGGTTATCTCTTTGATTTATAAGAAGCAAGGGGAGAGGTCTTCTTTGGGGAATTATCGCCCTATTAGCCTTTTAAACTGTGACTATAAGATACTCACTAAAATATTTGCAAGCCGCTTGAAAACAGTGTTGCCTCATCATCTCTCCCCTAGCCAGACGTATTGTGTGCCGGGGCGGGATATAGCGGATCATATCTGTTCTATAAGGGATGTTGAGGGGTATTTGAAGGAGGAGCAGAAGGAGGGCTATATCTTGAAGATCGATCAAAGAGAAGGCATTTGATAGGGTCAAACAAGCATCTGCTTGAGCTGCTTCAGCGGTTTGGGTTTGGTGAGCGTTTTATTTCCTGGGTTGGGGTTTTTTACACGGGTATTTATAGCCGGGTTAAATGCAATGGGTATTTGACAGATTTTTTTCCCAGTGGAGAGGTCAGTGAGGGTTGCCCCCTCTCCGCTTTGCTTTATTCTCTGGTGGTGGAATCTGTGAGTTTGGCATTACAGCAGAATAAGGAGATTGTGGGCATTACAGTCCCTGGGGGTGTAGTTCAGTCCCTTCTTTATCAGCATGCGGACAATACAACTCTCACGCTCTCCAGTTTGGCTGGGATTCCTACAGTGATGGCAGTTTTTGATATGTACTGTTCAGCTTCCGGGGCAAAGGTGAATGTTGGCAAATCTGAAATTATGGCCATTCAACCAAGTGTTGCACTGTCTACCCTGTCTATTCCCTTTAAAGTGACGGGGGATGCGCTACAGATGTACAGAGTGTACATTGGTTTGGAGGAGGAGGTGGTTGCGGAGTTGAATTGGCTGGGCACGCTCCAGAAATTAGTGGCGATTTTAAATCTCTGGTCTTGCAGAGTTTTAACTTTAAAAGGTCGGGTTCTGGTTATTAAGAGCCTGTTGCTCTCCTGGCTCTGTTTTTTTTGTACGTGATGGAGCTTCCTCAGTGGGTTGAGATCCATATGAAAAGCTTAGTGGTCAGGTTTTTGTGGGAGGGTAAGCCGGCGAAGATCAGCTATACTACCATGATTGGGGAAGTTAGTAGGGGTGGTTTGATGCTTGCAGATCTGGCATTAAAGAAGAACAGTTTTCATATTAAGGTGCTGAAGTGGTTTTTAGACCGGGGGAATTGTAGTGTGTGGAAAGGGTTTTTGCTGCACTATTTTAATAAATGGAGGGGGTTGGGGATAGGAGAGGGCATGTTGTGTATGTGTCTACAGCCTTCTATGGTGCAGGATATTCCCCAGTTTTATAGGGAAGTGTTGCTCTCTTGGGCCGAATTCTTGCCATCCCTGTCCTTCAGTCCCGATAGTAGGGAGCAGATTCTCGATCTGCCACTATTTTTAAACCCTTTGCTTCAATCAGGTGGCAAGTCCCTTTATGTGCAGTGTTTTGTGGAGGCAGGGGTGCTTCGGGTGAGGGATATCATGTATGATATCATGTATTGCGGATTCGATTTGGGAGAAGGATGAGGATGTGCCTTTTAGAGACGTGCTGTGGCATCTCCTACCATTAAGAGTGCTCTTCCTGAGAGTTGGATAAGAGTCATTAAAGAGAGGTGTAACACTATCCAGCGTTCCGAAATGTCTGTCCCACAATTTATTTTGCAGGGGGAGAAGTTTCCTGTCCCCTTTCTTGATTGTGTGACACGGCTGTTTTATCTGACCCTCTTGTGTTCAGTTTTCGTCTGGCCAGTGCCTGAATTGGTTTGGCAGAAGAGGTGCCCCACCATGTCTGTTTCCCACTTATGGAGGAACTTACGGATTGCTTTTAATTCCCCTGCTTGTGAGGATGTTGATTTTCGGTTGCGGCAAAACTGCATATTTTCCCAGTGGCTCCTCCATAAGTTATATCTTGCAGACACTGCTTTGTGTTCCGTGTGTCACCAGCAGGTGGAAGGAATTATGCACTTTTTTCTACAGTGTGCAGAGTTGCAGGGGTTGTGGGCTTATTTATGCTGGTTGTTGGAGGGATTCTATGGCTTTGCTGAAGTGGAGGCTCAGCAGGTATCCTGGGATTCTCTCTTCTTATTTGGGTTACATGGCGTGTTCCCCAAAGTCAATGTGGGATTCATCAACTTTCTTTTGAGTCATGCTCGCCTTACAGTTTACAAGAGGCGAAACTGATCTCTATCTACTGGTGAAACAGTGGACGTAGTTCAACCTTTCACACTGAGTGTCAAAGACATTTTGTCTGTGCTTTCTTATTGTAAGAGGGAGGAGAGGGTTATGTCTCGATTTAACCAATTTTTCTTGTATAATAATGTTCTTGTGGAACTTCTGCATGATGATCTTGTTTTTTCACTATGATTCTCCAGACCCTGTGTCTACTACCCCCTACTAATATTTGTCCTGTTCTACTTTTCTGTGTGATCAATGATGAGGATTTGCTGACTTATGTTAGTGACTAACATTCTGATCCGTTGTTCAGCACGATCTGAGATCATTTAAAATAAAAAAATAAAACATGTGCACGATCACGTCAGATCTCGGAAGCTAAACAGTGCAGGGCCTGGTCAGTGTTTGGATGGGAGACCTCCTGGAAATACCAGGTGCTGCAAGCTTTTTATGTCTCTTGGGGCACTTGATCATAGCTCTTATTACTCTCATTTTGTCAGGAGGAGATATAATTGAAGTATTGTACACCTACCCTTTATTTGAGCGACTTTGTCAAGGGCCAAATTGTGATGGCTAGACGACTGGGTCAGAGCATCTCCAAAACTGCAGCTCTTGTGGGTTGTTCCCGGTCTGCAGTGGTTAGTACCTATTGAAAGTGGTGCAAGGAACGAAAAGCAGTGAACCGGTGACAGGGTCATGGGCGGCCAAAGCTCATTGATGCACGTGGGGAGCGGAGCCTGGCCCGTGTGGTCCGATCCAACAGACGAGCTACTGTAGCTCAAATAAACTTAATGCTGGTTCTGATAGAAAGGTGTCAGATCACACAGTGTATTGCAGTTTGTTGCGTATGGGGTTGCGTAGCCGCAGACCAGTCAGGGTGCCCATGTTGACCCCTGTCCACTGCCGAGAGCGCCTACAATGGGCACGTGAGCATCAGAACTGGACCACGGAGCAATGGAAGAAGGTGGCCTGGTCTGATGAATCACAAGTTCAAGGTGTTGGCCTCCAAATTCCCCAGATCTCAATCCAATCGATCATCTGTGGGATGTGCTGGACAAACAAGTCTGATCCATGGAGGCCCCACCTCGCAACTTACAGGACTTAAAGGATCTGCTGCTAACGTCTTTGGTGCCAGATACCACAGCACACCTTTGGAGGTCTAGTGGAGTCCATGCCTTGACGGGTCAGGGCTGTTTTGGCGACAAAAGGGGGACCTACACAATATTAGGCAAGTGGTCATAATGTTATGGCTGATCGGCGTATATGTACACACTACCAGTCAAAAGTTTTAGAACACCCCCATTTTCCAGTTTTTATTGAAATTTAAACACAGTTTTTAATTAATTTCCTACACCACCAAAAGGCACTTAGAAACTGGAGATAACTGACATAAAGAGGTCTGGCAGACCCAAAGCCACAATCAGAAGACAAGTTTCTGAGAGCCAACAGCTTGCGTGATTGGCGGCTCACAGGACAACAGCTTAACTCTGGTCCAAGTAAGTAAGTCTCAGTTTCAACTGTGAAGAGAAGACTGCATACACTGAACTGCAGGTTTGACAGGTCCAGTGGCAGTAAGATTGCTAAGATGGCAAAATAAGAAAAAGAGGCTTTCCTGCACCATGAAGCACCGCCAGTGGACTACTGAAGACTGGAAGAAGGTCTTATGGACCGATGAATCAGAATGGAAATTGAAATCTTTGGTTAATGTAGGGTTTTTGTACGGCATGGAGTAGGTGAAAGGATGGTTCCTCAGTGTGTGACACCAACTGTCAAACATGGAGGAAGAAGGATGATGGTCTGATGCTCTTTTGCTGGATCCAGAGTCGGTGACTTGCATAGAGTGAGTAGCACCCTGAACTAGAAATGGCTACCACGGTATTTTGCAGCGCCATGCAATACCCTCTGGTATACGCCTAGCTGGTCAGGGGTTCATCCTACAGCAAAATCATGTCCCAAAACATACCTCCAGGCTATGTCAGAACTACTTTAGAAGAAAAGAACAAGACGGTAGGCTTCAAATCATGGAATGGCCACCAGTTTTCCAAACCTTTGAATGCTCGTCACGTGACAATCACATCAATTGAGCTTGACATTGTTTGAATACCAGACTTCAGATGTCCCTCATAGCTTCTTACAATTAAAGCATTTGTATAATGCCAATTACTCATGTCAGCAGTCATTGGCCAGATTAAATTCAAACAATGCATTCTGAAAATATACGCTTACACTGATCATTAAATTAATACATTTTTTCTTCTGAGAAAGAATCCTAACCCCCACATGTTGGCATACATGTGGATCATTCAGTGTTTTCTGTGTTATTGTTTCCTTATCCACCATCTCTAAATGCTCAAAAGACCCTAAAAAAGCTGAATGTTAGCTGTACAAAAGAAAACTGATATATCATGATGGAACAAACCATCTCTGGGATCATTTGACTAATTTAAGTTTAAATGATGCCTTTATTAGGCCTATTATTATTTGTAAAAGACGGACACAATAAGCAGGGAGAGATTCTCAGGTTACGGCTTTGTCCAGGCTTTATTGGGGTTGGCAATAGTCCAAAACAAAAGAAAAACAAAAGGGAAACCAATACAAACATTTACACATAAAAAACAAACAAACAGGGTGCTCTGGGCAGTCCAAAGGTATGGTCTCCAGTGTCCTTCGTAACGGTTAGCTCCTCCACAAAGGGAAGGAGAAAGACTAAATAGCCTATGCACAGCTGCCGCTGACATCACAGTCGCTTGGTGCTCATTGCCTGCAGCCGTGAGCCTGCAGCCTGTTTGCAAGGGAGCGGACAACACAGCTGCAGCACATGAGCACCTAATTAGTGAGCGTCAGCAGCAGCCATGCCATGCCAGCCAGCGTCCTGTCACATTATTATACAGAAATAAATATAATTTTGACACAAACTCTGGACTGTAGAAGGGAGTATTTTATTAATATAGTTAACCAAACTTAAGCTTACTGTGTTCTGGTGTCTAGTATTTCCTACATTCAGTACAGTTGTGTTTTTTAATGTTACCGCATTCATCAAGGGTTAATTCATCACTTTTTCTCTATTCATTAAATACAAATTAAAGTTAACATGCATTTGTCATCGTGCATAGTTTATTATGAGTAAGCTGGTTTTGCTCGAAGGTTCACATTTCACACAAGGAAAATCAAATACCTGTACATAAACCGTGTGCTTAATAAAAATATGACTACTGTTTGAGATTTTAAACTACAAGGGGATGTTTTATTTTCTTTATATGGATTACCTAAAAATAAATAAATACATAAAAATAGGCTGTTCATTCAAATCGATACACTAGTAGCTAATGTGATGTCATCAATGAATTAAGCAAATTAGCACCCACAAAGCTTTGAAACATTGTTTGGTAATGGGTTCTGAAGCTTCGAAGGTTAAAATGTACCCTTCGGGACAGCCCTACAGACGTGACAGGAAGATATGGCAACCAGATAGACCTTGTAATAATATGAAGAATACACTGAACACTGTAAGCCTATAAGCAGCTGGGAAAGGCGCACCACCAACTTTGCAGCCTTAAGGACAGTGGCTAGTGAAGAGCCATGTAGTTTTCCAAGGAGATTTTTAGCAATGCTACAGCAAAGTAGTGCTCACTTCCCAGAGCAGCAAAACTATCGTATAAGTTTCTGAAATATAGAACTTTACATTTCCTCACATTTATACACTTGTTTTAATAACTTACCAATGTTGTTTTTCTTAGTCTTTAATTAGTTGTGCATTTGGCCAAAACTGATCAAACTGTTGCTGAGGAAACAAGTGCAATGTTTTCTTTGTGAGGAAAAAATTAGTGCAAACATGCTGACCTTTGATGATTGTCTGGAACTCGCTGTGGGAGATCTTCCTGGCCCCCAGGTCGATCTTCAGGGCCATAAGGAGGGTGAAGAGGAACTTGTGATCCTCATAGAGGCTGCGTGCCGTGTAGCGGAACACCTCGTGGGTCAGGTATTCGATGATGTTGGCGATGTGCTTGGAGATGATCCATGGAGATGTGTTAGAGCCCCAGGTACATGAGATTGACCAGGCTCATCTATACAGTGAGGAAGCACAGGATGCTGTCCCGGCCGGCCACTGGGCGGTCCTCCTCTCGGGCTGTACTGAAACTGTGAGTTTCTTCCTGACCTGGGGACACAGCAGAGCCAAACGTCCTTATAGCAGACAGCACTGGAAACTGGGCTCATGTGTTCATATGCTTCTCCTTTCCTACAAAAGTGCCCAGGAGAGATTTTGAGTTCCTCCTCAGTGATTTGTAATAAACACCCTTGGGATGAATTTATTCTGGGAATTCTAATATTAGCCCATTGGCTCTCTACTCAGCTGAATTATCCCCTTGCTTGCTTTCTTCTTCTTCTTCTTCTTCTTCATTTTCCAAATTCTGTCTGGCCTGCTGCCCCTTCACCTCCTCTGCAGTGGTCTTGGGGACTCTGAGGACCTCAAATCAGAGACTCATCCTCCACCAGGGACCCTTCAGTGCTGGAATAGGGGGTTGTCCTCCAGCTCCTGCATTCTCCTCTTGTTGGACGTCACCTCCTCTAGCAGCTTCACTCTCAGATTGCAGCTCCTATAAGAGAGAGAGAAAAGAAAATGAAAGAAAATAATACAGAATGGGTAGATTTTGATGTTGCCAAGTGATTTATCAACTGTTTGGATATGTGTTAGATTGCTCTGGGACCGATGTTCTCACAGTCCTCCATTATTTTTTATGAGATAACATCATTTACATTAAGTATGTCTGTCATTTCAATGTGCTGCAATTAGATAGTACTACATTTTGGAATACTGATCACTGATTGGTGTGCGGCTGATTGTGGAGGCTTTCTTCAGCACATAATAGGGGTCATGCTGGATGATTTGAGGTTGGTCCTTAGGGGAGGTAAAAACAAAGGAGCTGGGGGTGTGTCTGGTGCTTGCTTATTTTTATTTTTGTTTGTGGTTCTGTTTTCTTCGGTGTCTCCTTTGTTACACCTGTTTTTCTCATCCTAATTAAAGTAAAATGACCTTTTATTAGGCACCAACTTAATCATGGAAAAAGAAACCCCACTACTTTTTCAAATTCACAGTTTCTTGTTATTCTTACGCATCACAATTAATCTGTAAGTAAACTAAGCATATTATTATTATTATTTTTATTTCTTGGCAGACGCCCTTATCCAGGGCGACTTACAACATAAGTGCAAACAAAGTACAAGGCATCAATCATTACAAATTTAGCTTAGCTAAAAAAGCAATTCAAAATAATACATTTTACAAATTCCAATTTACAATTTACACAAGTACAGTAAGAGACTTCCTACATCCTGGACGGTGAAAGCTAAGTGCTTTCAAGATGTAGGGTTACAGACGAGGGCTACGGGAAAGGGAGCAAGGAGGAAAACAATCAAGAACACAAGGAGCATAGTAAAGCTGAAGTGCTATCTAGCAGGGACAGAGGACTAATATTACAAGTGCTGTCGGAATAGATGCGTCTTGAGTAAGCAACAGAATGAGGTCAAGGACTCTGCTGTATTGACTTCGGTGGGCAGGTCGTTCCACCACTTAGGGGCCAGGGATGAGAAGGAGCGGCTCTGGAGGAAGGGGAGTGGAGAGGAGGCAGAGTTAGCCTTCTGGCACTGGAGGAGTGCAGTGGTCTGGAGGGGATGTATGGAGAGACGAGTGACTGAAGGTAGCTTGGTGCAGTGTGGTCAAGACATATGAAAATACCAGTAATATCCAATAGCCCACTTTTCTCTTATCAGTCTCAGCATTTTCTTAGAGAAACGAGAAGTACAGCCACGAATCTGCTAACAAACAAACATGCCATTTTGCATGACAATGAGGGTGCCTTGGCTGATCTTTGGTGAAGGTTTGTAAATCAATGTACCACACTTTCCTTCAAAAAATGATGGTTCCCAGCTGGACTGACCCGATCAAACCACTCCTAATAATTATGCTTATGAGTAAATACAACAAGGGGAGAAACCATGGACACTGCACTGATGTTCGGCAAGGCTCTGTGGTCAGTTTGCATATAAAGGCTTAAGTTAAGATTCCTGTTGGCTTCTCCCTAAAATCAACTTCTTAAAGCCTAGTATAAGTGCACTAATGAGCAAATATATCACTTGGTCAGAAAAAAAAAGGACGACTGTGCTGACCTTTAATAAATATCTGAAACTTGTTGGGAGAATTTGTAAGTAAAAGAAAATAGAATATCAGTAGGGTCTATTTCCCTTAACAACCCCAGGGTTTTCTTGGAGGAAATGAGCAGCACAGGTATCAGAAATGGTAGTTGGAGGAGAAGAAGGCACACCCATGCTGGAGAACATCTTGGTCTGAACAAAGCTCCACTCATGTTTTGCTCCCCAGAGGAGATACAAATCAATTTCTGCTCTGGAAACCTTCAATAACTTAAATCCGTAGTATTGCTGTGATTATAACACCTGTGATTTGTCTTCTGCCACCAAGGAGTTGTAACCTACATTGCAAGCCGCCATGCTGCTACATTCTGTCTTTGGCTTGAAGAAGGGGACAGATGTGAACCACTATTCTTGTCTTTGAATACTGTAATTCAAACCTGATAATCACCAAAACAAATGGAGCAACCAGCCCCCTGGAGAATTAGTACTGTAACACGATCAACAATGAAACCTCATAGATATGAAATTACAATAAGGAGTCACATGAATCTCAAGGTAAACAAGTCACATTTCGTCTCATCTGATGAGTCATACTTCAGCTATTGTCCTTTTCCAAAGTCCTGCTGCTGTTGACTGTGCAGAATAGACAATGTGGAGGCCCACAGGAACTGCGTGAATCATAGCTCATAACAGGCTTATTGAAGCTCCAGAACCCCTGCTGTTGTGCTGGTAGCTGCCCAGCAGCTGGTCCTCGAGACCCTGCATTGTGACACTGAAGTTGATGACGGCAGTCTTGGCGCTGATCTCGGGGGTGTAGGCTGGATTGGCCAGTTTGGTGGTAATGTACAGAGTGAAGCCCTTCATCACGTCCACCTCTTTGTCTCCCACTTTGACCTGGGGAATACAGCAAGTATGAAACTGGGGCAGGGCACAGGGAATGGAAGCATTGTGGATGCAGATCTGTCACACGTTCATCAGTGAACAGGTCTTCCCTTTGAGAAAACACTATGGAAATCTCAGTTCTACTGGAATTACATTACATAGAATTGTCTTTATATCAGGGACGTAACTGCCTCTCTAAAGCCTCCCCTCAGGAGCACAGTGGGGGGTTTCCCCACACTGCCAGGGCTCAGGAAACACAAGCAGGGTTACGGTGTGTAAAAAGATGATTTATTATATTTACGGTGCGCAGTGCTCAAATTAAAATGGACGGACAGAAACTGAAAACAAAACGAAACCTTTGTTTAATCTAAACTACACATATAAGGTACCTATCTAAACATGTTCTAATAATAAACATGAACACAAGACACACTATGGCAATCAAACAGGTCCATAATCAACCTGAGATCCATGAACATTAAATACATATAGTAATTTCACTTTCTCTTCTATAGCATCAGTTTCTTCAGTTTCATGCAAATTAAACAATGATAAAAGTGTAAATCTACAATCACATATTTAACATGTATGTTTAAACATTTAACACTGGTTTCTTGCAATGACTGTCAGTGTGGCTAAAGTACGAGAGGATATGATGAGTGCACAGGTGCGCTGTACCGCAGAGCTCTACTCTCAGGTGAAGTACTGCCCATTGAGACACTGCGCAAAACTTTTATTGCCTCTGGCTAACAGTAGATTGCTAATATAGCAGAGTTTTCAAAACAAATGAAAATGCCATCGAGCAATATTACAATGATATATTTGGTAGTGATCACTGTTCCGTTACAGAAGATGATAATAAAAAAATCACATTACAATAAAGGCATTTATATCACAATACCATGTCCATGGCTGGGATTTAATCAAAACCTCCTACACACGCAATAGAATTGTAACCACTACGATGTACAGTTTTTTAGTTTGCTGTATAGCCGGTGGGTCAAATTGTTTAATTAATCCACTGTGCTATATATACTTAAGTAGATGCTGAATAACATATTTGCACTTATCTGTCATTCACATAAGCAAACATCAGCAAACATTCACATCAGCATTGATCCACCCGCTAATACATTATGCCTAAATAAGGGCATCTGCCAATAAATTAATAATAATAATAACTACACAGCTGTCATCAATGGTGGCTTTGGTTTATATGTATTGATTTTTTCATCTACTCATATATGAGTGAGACTGTTGTATTGTTGAGATTCCCTCCTGCAACTCTTCTGTAACTTTTTGCATTAGCATCTTGTGAAAAATATGTATTCATTCGGTCTGAAAGTCTGTGGACTTTTGCGAATGCGCAGATTTTTCACAGGACTACACCTAAAGAATTATTAGGAACACCATACTAATACTGTGTTTGACCCCCTTTCGCCTTCAGAATTGCCTTAATTCTATGTGGCATTGATTCAACAAGGTGCTGAAAGCATTCTTTAGAAATGTTGGCCCATATTGATAGGATAGCATCTTGCAGTTGATGGAGATTTGTGGGATGCACATCCAGGGCACGAAGCTCCCGTTCCACCACATCCCAAAGATGCTCTATTGGGTTGAGATCAGGTGACTGTGGGGGCCAGTTTAGTACAGTGAACTCATTGTCATGTTCAAGAAACCAATTTGAAATGATTCGACCTTTGTGACATGGTGCATTATCCTGCTGGAAGTAGCCATCAGAGGATGGGTACATGGTGGTCATAAAGGGATGGACATGGTCAGAAACAATGCTAAGGTAGGCCATGGCATTTAAACGATGCCCAATGGGCACTAAGGGGCCTAAAGTGTGCCAAGAAAACATCCCCCACACCATTACACCACCACCACCACCAGCCTGCACAGTGGTAACAAGGCATGATGGATCCATGTTCTCATTCTGTTTACGCCAAATTCTGACTCTACCATCTGAATGTCTCAACAGAAATCGAGACTCATCAGACCAGGCAACATTTTTCCAGTCTTCAACTGTCCAATTTTGGTGAGCTTGTACAAATTGTAGCCTCTTTTTCCTATTTGTAGTGGAGATGAGTGGTACCCGGTGGGGTCTTCTGCTGTTGTAGCCCATCCGCCTCAAGGTTGTACGTGTTGTGGCTTCACAAATGCTTTGCTGCATACCTCGGTTGTAACGAGTGGTTATTTCAGTCAAAGTTGCTCTTCTATCAGCTTGAATCAGTCGGCGCATTCTCCTCTGACCTCTAGCATCAACAAGGCATTTTCGCCCACAATACTGCCGCATACTGGATGTTTTTCCCTTTTCACACCATTCTTTGTAAACCCTAGAAATGGTTGTGCGTGAAAATCCCAGTAACTGAGCAGATTGTGAAATACTCAGACCGGCCCGTCTGGCACCAACAACCATGCCACGCTCAAAATTGCTTACATCACCTTTCTTTCCCATTCAGACATTTAGTTTGGAGTTCAGGAGATTGTTTTGACCAGGACCATGCCCCTAAATGCATTGAAGCAACTGCCATGTGATTGGTTGGTTAGATAATTGCATTAATGAGAAATTGAACAGGTGTTCCTAATAATCCTTTAGGTGAGTGTAAATCACAGACTGTATGGCTGCTGTTTGTCTTACAAATTTCACGTTTAGTTTGGCTCGAGAAGAGCTAGGGTATTGCTTACATTTTTTTATGTCCTTCTGGTTTGAGCACATTCCCTGGGTTTAATAAATCACCTTTGCACTGAAACCTGACTTTTGCATTTCCTAAACATATATATATACTCAGCCAAAAAATAAACTTTCAACTGCTTTTATTTTCAACAAACTTAACGTGTAAATATTTGTATGAACATAAAAAGATTCAACAACTAGACATAAGCTGAACAAGTTTCACAGACATGTGCAAGTTACAGTCAGAATCTGGTGTGGCCACCAGCTGTATTAAGTACTGCAGTGCATCTCCTCCTCATGAACTGCACCAGATTTGACAGTTCTTGCTGTGAGATGTTACCCCACTCTTCCACCAAGGCACTTGCAAGTTCCTGGACATTTCTAGGGGGAATGGCCCTAGCCCTCATCCTCCAATCCAACAGGTCCCAGACGTGCTCAATGGGATTGAGATCCGGGCTTTTTGCTGGCCATGACAGAACACTGACATTCCTGTCCTGCAGGAAATCATGTCCAGCAAAGGTGGGTTTGTGCCCATAGGCGACGTTGTTGCCAGTGATGTCTGGTAAGGACTTGGCTTACAACAGGCCTACAAGCCCTCAGTCCAGCCTCTCTTAGTCTGTCACTGCCAGTCTGAGCACTGATGGAGGGATTGTGTGTTTCTGGTGTAACTCGGGCAGTTGTTGTTGCCATCCTGTACCTGTCCCACAGGTGTGATATTAAGAAGAAGATAAACTCACAGGGACCCCTGGGTTGGTGCTGTGCCTCCTGGCAACATTTCATGACGGACTTGTGGACTGGAAGTAAAATATGATGAAGGCTTCATGGGGCACAGAGATATCACATAAGCTCAATGCTGTTTTAATGAACACCCAAACCTGTAAATAACAGCGAATCCTCTAATTCAGGTCCTTGCAAACCACACATTCCCCAAATAACCCTTTTACAGCATTGATATGAATTCCATTAGACATGCATTCACTTCAGAATAAATACGTTGTAAAAGTGACCTGGCAGTGCCCGGCTTCAACAGTGGATTCTGTGTTTTTCCTAAAACAGTGCAATGACTGAAAGCAACTCATTTGATTACATTACTCCATTCCTAGGGTCAATCCATCTTTCCTAAGTTTTATATGTATGTATGTATATATATATATATATATATATATACACATATATACACACATGGCTCAAACAATTTGGTTTGTTTTTAGTTTTCTAGTTTTAGTTAAATAAATGAATTCTTAAAAAGCTGTGCATTCACTCAGTGACATTCAACTCAAGGGGTTCCTTCCTCCTCTGTTGAACAGACTGCATTATAAATGGATTATTTATAAATAATTTCATTTTATTTTTTAAAGCATTAAGACTCACGTGACATCACTGATTAAAATGCAATTTCAGTTTGTTTTAACTTCTGTTTGTTTGCTCACGATTAAACATGTAGATTAAACATGTCAGCTCATGATTCATCTTCATGTAAACTGCCTACAAGAATGTATTTGTGTTCATGACTAGGATTTTTTAATTATGCTTGCTTATATTATGTATTTTTTCCTTATTCTTGTTTTCCTTTTTTATTTAGGAGGATCAGACAGCAACTGCTCAACTTACTCTGTAATGATCCACATGTGAAACTGAAATAATTAAAAGGTCTGGAGCAACAAGCACCACAGGAGGACAGACATAAACACGCACAAACGCACATACATGTTACCTGCAGCTCATTTTCCTTCTCCCTGAATTTAATCCAGATCTTGCCCTGGCCCTGGGGGTCAATGAGAAGCGGGAGGCCTTGGTGACAATGATGCCATTCTGTATGGACAGGTCATCGCTGGGCAGCCCCTGCAGGTTCCACTCTCCAATGGTGGCCTTGTCCACCAGCATGCGGATGAGACTGAGCTCCTATAACATGCACATGGTACCCCACGCGAAAATCACCAAAAATGATCAAAAAGAATGGGAATGTGTCATCAATTTTAAATAAAAATATAAATACATTTATACATACAAGTCCTGATTTTTATAGTGACTTCAAACAACAAGGTTTAGATGAGAGAGTCAAAAAGTGTTTAAAGACATCTGCGGCACCTCTGCATTTCTTATTGTTTAATCAGGACTCTATTAAGCCAACACATTTCTGTGTTAATGGGAGCACTATTCCTACAGTCATGGCCAGTCAGGACCTCTTCTATACATTAAAAGTACCTTAAAACATAAAAGAAGTTAATTGGTTGTCTAAAGAAACCACACATACAATACCATTCAAATGTTTGTGGTCAATTACAAATGTCCTTGTTTTGGAAAGAAATGCACATTTTTTGTCCATTAAAATAACATCAAATTGATCAGAAATACAGTGGAGACATTGTTAATGTTGTAAATGACTATTGTAGCTGGAAATGGCTGATTTGTAATGAAATCTCTATATAGGCATACAGAGACCCATTATCAGAAACCATCAGTCCTGTGTTCCAATGGCACGTTGAGTTTGATAATCCAAGTTTATCATTTTAAAAGGCTAATTGATCATTAGAAAACCCTTTTGCATTTGTATTTGCAAACTGTTGTGCTGATTAAAGAAGCAATAAAGCTGGCCTTCTTTAGACTAGTTCATCAGCAATTGTGGGTTCGATTACAGGCTCAAAAACCAGAAACAAAACTTTCTTCTGAAACTCATCAGTCTATTCTTGTTCTGAGAAATAAAGGCTATTCCATGTGAGAAATTGAAGAAACTGAAGATCTCGTACAACACTGTGTACTACTCCCTTCACAGAACAGCGCAAACTGGCTCTAGCCAGAATAGAAAGAGGAGTGGGTGGCCCCGGTGCACAACTGAGCAAGACGACAAATACATTAGTGTGTCTAGTTTGAGAAACAGACACCACACAGGCCTCAATGGGCAGCTTCATTAAATAGTACCCGCAAAACACGTCTCAATGTCAACAGTGAAGATGCGACTCTGGGATGCTGGCCTTCTAGGCAGCAAAGAGAAGGCCATATCTCCGACAGGCCAATAAAAAGAAAAGATTAAGATGGCCAAAAGAACATAGACACTGGACAGAGGAAGATTGGAAAAAAGTGTTATGGATGGACGAATCTAAGTTTGAGGTGTTCGGATCACAAACAAGAATATTTGTGAGACGCAGACCAAATTAAAAGATGCGGGAGGAGTGCCTGACGCCATCTGTGGAGGCAATCATGGTGGAGGCAATGTGATGGTCTAGATGGTCTGGGGGTGCTTTGGTGGTGGTAAAGTGGGAGATTTGTATAGGGTAAAATGGATCTTGAAGAAGAAAAGCTCTCACTACACTGTTTGTAAAATGTTAAGGCCCCTTGGGCGTATATCCCAGAGGGGGTATAAAAGCTTTGTTCTGTCTTAAAACTTTTGAGGAACAGTGTAATGCTAGCCTAATTTCCTTTGAGTTCTGTGTTGCGCTGTTCCTCCCGTGCACGTAATAAATTCTGACTAGAACTCCCGACTCCAAAGCTTTTTTTTCCACCACACCCCAAACTTTTGAACGGTAGTGTATATTATACTCTCACTCAATACAGACAATGTATTGCCAGGAATGGGAGTATCGTGTAGCAGTTATCGTGTGCTCCATTACAATCACACTGATGTAACAGAACTTTTTAAAGCAATAATATATTCACACAACACACGTGTCTGTGTAATTCCTATCCAAATTAGGAAAACAGGCCCACAATATCCAGCATCTAGCACTGATGTCTGATGTCCATGTGCCTACAGGCTGTGAAATCTGGACTGCTGTGCTGCTAACACCAGTCCTGTGATACACAAAGCTTAAATACAAACACACCGCACTGAAGGGGATGTTGTTGGCACTCGTCTGGCTCTTCCACAGCTGCAGCAGTCCGTTCCTGTACTCCTGGTTGAACGGCCCAAAGTAGGACAGGAAGCCAGTGGCCAGGAGGACATCTCCAACCAGACACCTGATTTGACTCTGGAACAGTTTGCTACTCTCTGTCCTTCGGATCTGAAAAGGCAGAGGCAGAGAAAAAGGAGGAGTGGAGGTGCTCCCTGGGATTAGCATGAAAAAGTGGGGAAGTAATAAATCCCAGATTTGGTCTGGAACGCAATAATAGGATATTGGTGCAGTGGATTTATTGCCATTCTGTGCAGCAAATGCTTCAAGTGGTTGATTTGGGCTTCTTGCTGGGGCCGTGATGGCAGAGTGAGGCTTTTCTGTGGTATTGCCTGTAAGAGAATTTGATATGCTTGGTTTTTCAGTCAATCTAAGTAGTTGAAACTAAGTAACTGAAAATTCATAGGTCAATTGGTTTCTCTTTTAAGATTCTTTTTAGAGGGAAGATGTGGTCAAGTCAAAGATGTGCAATCATTTATTTGTGAAGAAAATAGGAAACTAATATCATTAAATTATATTACTGAAAATAAGTAATATTAAGCGTCTGCTGGATTACAGAAAGAAACAGATAATACTTCATGTCTCCTCTTCTCCTCACAGGGGAGCTTAGGTCAGTCTGGTCAGGTAGTGGGTGTGTGTCTCTCTCTCTTCCTCCTGCTCTTCTCTTGTTATCATCTCCTTCTCCTTCTTGAATGCTCTTCTCTTTGAATGTCCCTAGTTTTATAAGATTTCATTTCAACCAGTCACATTTTGGCAGCATGACACCATGAGAAGGGTGTGTGATAGAAATGTAACTTACAAGTGGAGGTCTTTGGAATTTGTCTAGGAGCCAACCAGAGGACAGGTACCCTGGACATCGTACTCATGCTCAAGTAATTAGTCACATCAGGGCCTCCTTCAAATTTTAGGGAACTGCATCAAAGTCTGTTTCCTGTACCAAACCAGATAGAATGTATTTTTCTATGGGAAATTCTATGCTAACAAATAATATCTTACATAAGACTTCTGGCTCACAAGTTGCTATGCAAATTGAGGAAACCCTGGACAACTTCAAAGCCACCCCTGGCCTCAAACAACTGTGTCTTACAATGTTATTACTCTTCCTAATTAACTATACATTTCATGAACTAAAATTATTTCAATAATTGTTTATAGTAACAAAGGATGCATACACTTAAGTATCACCCACACCTCTCCCCTTCCCCTCGTGAACAACACTCCTTACACAGCTGAGTCTCAGCATCATGTGTCAAACACCGTCCCCATTAACTCACAATCTCAAATCCTGTGCCAGTGATCTGTGTCAGGAGATTGTGCCGCACTGCTTGTACACTTCACAGAGCATGTTATTGGGACATACATAAAATTAGAAGCTCTCCATGTGATCCACCATAATGATTTAGGGGATCTATGAACATTGGGGATGTCCAGAGAAGGGCACAGCTAGGAGGGGGGCAGCCAGTTTGAGGGAGGACTGGTTCAGGTAGTACCTTTAGGTCTGTGGGTTCATCCTCTCTGTACAAACTAATGGAGATTGTCGTTGTGGAGAGGACGGATGGGAGACTGAGACATTTTGAGCCAACACCTTCTCTGTTACGGTGAGTGGGGCAGGTTCACACTCACACTCACCGATCTCTCCTTGCACAGACACAGAGAGGATGGGCGGACTGAGGGCATCTGGAGCAGAGACACAGGGTGACAAGAGACACAAGAACATTTGACATTAACTTCAGTTACACTTTTGAAAGGGGATATTGTCAAGAAAGACACACACATGCTTGTATAACTTACATAGCAGACCCAGGAAGGAGGAAGGTCTCCACATCTTAAAAATAGGAATATATTTGCCCTGGTTGTGTCCCTCAGTACGAGTATTTCATTACAGGGTTCCTATTGCCAAAGCCATAACCTACTGTGAGACACTGACATTATGGTGCACGTTGTATGGATGTAAATCAACACATACTGTTAATAACATGTGACAAACTACACACACATACAAATTGCCATATTGCATCCTGTATGTGCAGATCTATATTGTCTTAGTTATAGTTGGCTAGAGACTTAACACTAGAACCACCATTTTGCAATTCAAAAGTAAATTTCTGTGTATGTGAATTTTTCCTGCATATTAGTTCTTATATGTTACTAAATATTTGAATTAAATGCATATATGGCATTTCAGCTGTAAACTTCTCAAACTTAATAAGCTATAAATACTTTCTTCTCAGACTGCCAGACCTGCAGTTTATGCGGTAGGCTATAGCCTACTGAATATAATATAGCTGATAATACGGCCCGTGTAATAACATTAGTCATTGTGAAAGTTATAATCATGTTTATCGGTGAAACACACCATTTTCTGCACATCATAGACCCCGTTCACACTTATTAGGCCGGCCCTGGGCCGCCTCAAATTTAGGCTGGCTTTTTTCAGACACCCTGTTCACACTTGCGCTTTTAGGAGGCCTAAGTGCGTCACATATGCGGGCGAAAAGCCGGCCTAAACGAAATGCATGCCGGGAAGTAAACAAATCTGCTCAAACAAACCAGTGACGCAGGACATTAGTTCTGCTTACAGGTGTATGCGATGTGTTTATAATCACAACTTATTAATATTGATTGGCTTAACCCTTTGCAGCCAAAGCTTTCTAAAATAATTAAAAATGTGCTGGTTCAATGGGGAATCTAATTCATATATTTCCCTTTTCAGATGTCTATCTTCGGTTCTGCAAGTTTAAAAGTGCTGTTATACAATTCACCCGAAAGCGAAGCACCTTTATTAGGACATCTGCATTAAATCACAAGAAATTGTGTTCATTAGTATGCAATCGTCTGCATCGAAAGCAGCCTCTGTGACGTGTCTATAGTTATATATCCTCAGACAGCAGCGCTGTGCACTTCCTGTGGTTTCTGTTTTAACTTCATCTTCATCCACATTGTAAACAGCGCTGTCATTTCTGCATCATCCCAGTTGTCACCTCTAACGCTGGCATTTGTGAATGTACAGCTCAGCTCAATATAATCGCATTTCGGATTGCATAGTAAATAGCTGGTTTCGTATTAAAATGCACTGATTTGAATGTAAACCTGCTTCGGTTAAATTTATATCGTTTTAATGCAACATTCGGAAAATTAATAAAGTTATGGTCCCGTTCACAATTTCACAATGCAATTTCCACGTGTAAAATGCATACTGTTAAATTTCAGACCTCAATCATACTTAGTACAAGAACAAACAATAGCAAGTTTACCAGCTACACACTTTTATTTTAATCGACCGAGTAGTTTGAACTGTTTACATTATAACTCATGACTTAGCCTAGACTTTTATAATATATATAAAGATGTGAGCTAGCGAAATGTATCAGTACATTTAACGCTATAGATCGATATGACATTCAAACAATAGAGACAATACTGGGCCCTGGGCCAATAGAGACAATACTGGGCCCTGGGCCGGCCTAAATCTCAAGTGTGAACGGGGTCTTATATTCATTATCAGTATTTATTGTATTAGATTTGCACCTGTTATAGTTCTCGTCTGCCTTTCCTTGACTCAGCAAGTTTCTAACTTTCTTTGGAATTCAATCTTGAATATGTTGCAAACCCAATTCTCTGGAACAATGCCTTGATCAATCACCTGTTTGATCATGAATGCTAATTCTTCTGTATTAGGTTTAGGGCTGGTGACAGGTTGACTATTGCACAGAATAATGCATACTCATGTGTTCATTCCATCCACGGAAGACAAAGTACATTTATCTTTTTGTCCACAAAATTGCCAAGCACGAAATAAGCATTTAATGGGACAAAATGTGAATGATGTGCACGGAATTATGAATGACAATAGTAATATAGGGCACTTTTTCGGAAGGGGGGGTGTGGGGGGTTTGACCTTTGACCTGAACTTGAGTTGAAGTCGGGGGGGGGGGGGGCTTCCTAGGAGGTGGGGGGGCCCCTTCCTAGGGGGTGGGGGGTGCTTGTACCACGTCACAGAATAATTACCATATTGATGGATTCCGAAGGAATGTGCAGGGTGGTGGGGGTCTTCAACTGTTTTCAAACCCTCCAAAAGATTTGTCTTTAAGCCAGACTGATTCTTTAGTAAAATAGCTATTTTTCTCTATACGTGTGAAGCTCCAAAAGAGCGCTATGTATACCCTTCAGATTCTTTAGAAAACATAGATATTTTTCCCTACGCTAGTGAAGATCCAAAAGAGTTTTAGGGCCTCAACTTAGTTTTCTTTATTGTCACAAATGAGTAAAATGTTGTTGTTTTTTTATTTAAAGTTACGCATTTGTTTCTTTTATCTTACTTTGAAAACCTTTTTCAGCCAACTAATGTCATAAAGACGGAAAGTCTTTGTAAACAGTTATTTCTGATGTGTTTGAGATATTTGGTATTTGAAATTACGTACTAATCTAAGCAGATTCCCCCTGAGTATTTGTTATAATCTCCCTGTTTGTATTCAGCATTGTGATTTATAATAATGCATTTGATTAAGGTTGAATAAATCCAAAACAATAAAATAAAATAAAATCTTGATCTTTGTTAAAATGAACCTTTGTCTTTAGCCTGTATTTTACTGATAAGTCAAATCCCGCTTAAAAATTGCTTGTACATCGGGCCCAAAAGCCAAATATGTCCACCAGTATAAAAACTGTGTTCATGTGATTTAAAATACATGTGCTGAATAAAACAACAAATCAATAAGATTTTATTAAACATGCTGTTAGAAGGCGATACACATGGCACCATACTTCTTGACAGACCAGAAAAACTGATGTGGTTGAGGCTGTACTTTTCATTTCAGGGGTAATGCAGACAGATGACGGGGTACGAGAGTCAGTGTCCTATGCTGTGGGATGTGTGACGGTGGTTCAACCCCCTTAAAGCCTGAGAAATCCTGTCCCCCAATTTGTGTAACGCACCAGATGATCACTAGTGTTGTATTTTGAATAATGTTCAACCAGGCTTAATAGCCCTGCCCGTTCATTAACTGTGTTGCCCTGAATTCAAGGTAACCATTAAGATGCTACTTATTCTTACAATTACTAATCTGTTAAATCTCAATCATTTAATTTTAAACCCCTCTTAGATGCAATCTTTACACTTTCAAGTTAGTGTATTTTTAATGTCACTATTTGGAAAGTTTAATTTGTCTTTAGTGCGCTCACAGACAGGCGGTGGTGGGTGGTCAGTTTAGTTATTATTGAAGTTATTTGTAATACAAATCAATACAAATGTAAAGTGAAATTAATCTTTTAAAGCACAAACATTTCATTTTATTTTCCTTTAGTTTACTGATCCTGTCTGGAAATGATAATACCTTAGTAAGGAAAAATAAAAACATCAAGACCTTGCAGTTCTCATGCGTTTCTGTACAGCCTTAACAGTGTCAATGCTGAGAATTCATACAACTATCTAACTAACTAGACAGACACCCTGCATTTGCACTGCTGTAATGTGACATTGTGCTGTCCGGTCGGCTCTGGAGGATCTGTGTCAGGGGGTTCAGATCAGAGAGGGGCTGTGAATGTACGGGCCGCATTTCTCGCAGCTTTTCAGGCGGCTCTCCACAGAGGCCGGAGCTTTTTTTTATTTTCTTAGCTGGACTCTCCACCCCCATCGATTTCTCCCCAGCACGGTCAGATCAGACCTTTTTAGCAAAACGTTGGATGACTCAGAGTGTACAGGAGTCAAGGAGGTCATTAAAACAATACTTCTTTAATTTGTATACAGGGACACATCGAACAGGTTGATGTGCATAACTTTTGTCTTTTTAACTACTTTACTTATTTTGAACGTTATTTGGGGTACGAGTTGTACAGTAAAGTGAAATCAGATTTAGCAGAGAGAGACACAAGCCGGTAAGAACATGTTTTTGTACAAGATAAGAATCAGAGAGATATCTATTTTATTAAATGCTTCTTTATTGTTAATAACATACACAAGGTGGGAAGGATGAAAATGATGCTACATCAGCTCAATGTATAGAATATTAATCTGAATTGTGCTGGTGCTGTTTCTGCTCACGTTTCAAAGATAATCAGTAAACTATTGGCCGGGTGACTGAGAATCTGCGATGCGTTTTAATTGGCTAGGGGGGCCCATCGTCTCAAATGTAAACAGAGCCGCTTCTTAAATTGAAAACAGACCCCACCTGTCATCAGTGCCGTTAGCTCCGCCCCCAAATATTTAAATTCTTCAAACCAAACTGTAACGTGATAGGCTATTTCTTCAGTGCCCTGTCAACTCCGCCCCCAAATATACTAATTCTTCACCGATCCGAGGTTACTAAAGACGTAGACATGTCCTCGCCACCCCCACTAGCTCAAAAAGCTCCAGACCGACATAACCCTTGTCCATTTGAAAGAGGTAACCGCTTTGGCCCTGTTGAAGAGGCAGCCTTGCGGATCTCGCTTAAGTAGAAGTATCTATGTTACTAAAGAATCGGGAGGGCTTTAATAGAGCTCTTTTGGAGCCTCACTCGCGTAGGGAAAAATAGCTATTCTACTAAATAAATCGGGAGGACTTAAATACAACTCTTTTGGATCTTCACTAGCGTAGGGAAAAATATCTATGTTTTCTAAAGTATCTGAAGGGTATACATAGTGCTCTTTTCGAGCTTCACATGTATAGAGAAAAGTAGCTATTTTACTAAAGAATCAGTCTGGCTTAAAGACAAATCTTTTGGAGGGTTTGAAAACAGTTGAAGACCCCCACCACCCTGCACATTCCTTCGGAATCCATCAATATGGTAATTATTCTGTGACGCGGTACAAGCACCCCCCCACCCCCTAGGAAGGAGCCCCCCCGAGTTCAACTCAAGTTAAGGTCAAAGGTCAAATCCCCCGCAGCCCCCCCTTCCGAAAGAGATGCATTTTAAATACTTTCGTCACCACATTGTCGACCTTCTGCAGCGCCTACAGACATTCATTGTACGCCAGTCGCCCCAGCACTGCGCGATTGTATCGCGGCTCTCATAATACCCCTGCTCAACCAATCAGCGCTTGCTGGACACACAGGACTGCTGAGACGTGCAACACGTTGAGCTTTTGAAGGGGTGCACATTGGCTCCTCAGCGAGCTACACTTCTCCTCATCGCTACACAGAGACGCTTAATTGCATCTTCGCAGAAGCATAAATCAGGCTTTAACACACAGAGTCACTCACAGAGTCACTCACAATCTCTTTCGGGGAGGAATTTCAAGGGAGTTCGAGTCCAGTCGGCCTCTGCTCCTCTACTGTGAAGTAGAGCTTGTCAGTTTCGGAGGAGGCAGGATAGAGGTTACAGAGAGGTGGAGACATTTGAACACCCCTCATTGTCTCGCTACATCCCCTGTCTGGAGACAGGGCAGAACAGGGACACATCCTCAGTTTGTCAGCTTAAAAAAAAGAACAACGACTTAGAAACAGATCTCCACCATTGCTCTGTTACTAAATTGACTGAATGGTTTGACTAAGAGAACAGTGAAATGAAAATGGTGAGCAGCAGGGACAGCACTTTGTGGAAACTAGTTTCTATTGAAGACAAGAGATGCATTACTACCGCTTCATTGTCATGATTAAATCTTTCTAAAGATCTCTGAAACCACAGTCCCACCGCCTGCTCTCACACACCTTGCAGGCTTATCTGAAATGAATAAGCTTTACAATTCAGAGCCACCTCAGCTGTTGGTCTGGCTGTGAAGACCAATGTATGATTTTAGGTTGCCAAAGAATGATGGACCAGTTTTCTTAAAATATACATTAAAACAAGAAGAGCACTGAAATTAAACCTTAGAAAATTGAATTAATCAGCCTCCATATTGACACTGGGCAGTTTAGTGCATGTATTAGTACTACTGCTGTTGCATAGTTCTTTTGAAATTATACTGAATTACCAAATCATGGCAACTTTTCTCTGTCTCCATCTACACTGACGTTAATTACCTTACTCATAGTCTGCACAGTTTAGCGTGCATTAGGGGGCAAGCCAGGACAGTCCCACTGCAGGACACTGTGCCGGTCCAGAGAGGACAGGGTCAGGTTCCAGGGGTGGGCCACAGGGATGGACTGGGACTGAAAACAGGCCTTGGACTTTGACCGAGACCGGCACACCACAACCGGTCTGTGGATGCTTCACATCGCTGACGCACACGTTCACACACCAGTACTATTTTCAGAGCACTACAGAACACACACACACACTCGGTAAACTGTTATAAGAGTTGAACAACATCCCATCTTTATCTGAAGCCTAGTATAAAACAGGGATGGTATAACAGCTAGAACACTCACTGAGCCACAGAACAGTGCCTGGCAGGCTTTCATGAAGGGCTGGCTGGCTTCACTCGGTCATAGCAGACAGCTCTACCACAGTTCACAGAGCTGATGGCACAACTACAGACAGCACAGTGGACCAGGAAACATAGACACCAGAAACTCAAGTTACAGAAAAAACTGCTCCTCCAATAAGGTAGGACATATTTCTCAGCAGCTCACACTTCTCTGCAGTTCACCATGTCATTATTCAGGGTCATTCAAATGTGCTTCTCAGAGGTGTCAGAATGAAGGCCTCTAGGTGTTCTTGCAAGAAAGCTTCTCTTAGAGGTAGAGAAACTTTGCTCACAAGCTACCTGGGTGACTAAGAGGGAGAAACTTATATCCAATGCCAATGATAGGATATGCATCAGTCAGCAAGTTGTACGGTCTCAGCATCTGGTAACAACACAGTGGACACTCTTTGCAGGATGAGCAGCTTTTATTTAGAATTTCCACCTCATTTTCTTCTTCATCAGGTCCATCCTCCACTGTCCTGGTCATGTATTGCTCCAATCCTGAGGTTTTCAGTCTTTTCCACTTTTCAGCGAGGCTCCTCAGCTCACACTGCACATTGTTGATAGATGCTCTGCTGTCAATCATAAGCAATCATTTGCCGAGATCTTGAAGGGTTGTCTGGGCAGACCACTGGATAGGACTTGGGCAAAGTTTCTGGGGTCCTGAAGGGCTAGGTCAGCATATAGAGTTCCATAAATTAGAAATCGCCTGTGGATACTCTGACTGTATCCATGAGTTGATTGTGGACTTTATAGGCACTCTCTGCTTCTGTCAAAGCCTCATCTTGTGCCATGTCTCCAGGCTTGTTTTTCTGTGGCAAAGTTTTTCTCCTCCAGCTCTGCCTCCTCATCCTGTTCTTGTATCTTATGATTTGCACACTTAACAGATGTGTCAGTAGCTGCCTTAATGGTGTCAAAGTCTCTTGCAATGCCTTTCAGTTTTTCCAGTGCAGCCACAACCACAAAGACCTTCTTCAAAGCACTATCTTTAGCCCACCAGAATGTCTCTCCGATTGGAGAGAGGCGTCTGTGTCGCGTGTCCGGGCTGTGCTTCTCCCACACATTCCTTCATGAATCCTACCAAAGGATGAACACAGCAAGGTCGGTCAGGAGAGCAAACAGTGAACTACTTGCTATGACGATTTCAGTTGTTTCAGCCAAATCCAGATGAAGGATGTGTGCATAGCACCACACATGCACATGATTGGGGGACTTTGAGGACAACTGAGCAGAGATGCCTTTATATTTACCTTGTATATTGGAAGCTCCATCCATAGCATTACCAATGCACTTGCTCATGTCCAATTTTAGTTTTTCCACGACTACTACTGTCAGCAACTTGACAAAATACTGTGCAGTGGATGCCTCATACTTTACAACAGCCACAAGCCTCTCACGTATGACATCCGTCACATACCTCACAATGACAGAGCACTGGTTGTCCTGAGTTGTGCCGATCTGGACAGAGAACATTCCAGCATCCTCAATTTCACTTGATGTGGTCTCCTGGATAATGCATTGAATTGTGCTAATGACTGTATTGACAGTATTTGTAGCATTTTTGTGCTTAAAGAACCTCTGACTCTTGCCCCAGACTGGTGTAGTTTCCTACTTTTCTCAATGCATTCAGCGAGATGTTGTTTCAAGCAGGCGTCATACTTTCCAAGTAGTATTATCATCTCTAAAAAAGTACCATGATCACCACTGGTGTCCTCTAAAGTATATGCAGCCTCTGACTGAATCCCCCTCTAACTAACAGCCCCTTCTTACCAATGACTTTCTACATCAATGACACGCTCCAGCACTATACGCCTCAGCACTGCTTCTACACATTGACAGCCCCTCTATTTGATCAAATTAATCAATTAGTAATTATTAATATTATTAACCTTTACTGGGCTGGAGAAAAGTAGCTTAGCACTAAAATTCAGTTGAAATTCCTAGTTGTTTTAACTACAGATTATAAATATAACAATAGTGGAAACAATAGCTTATAGTCAGGCTGAATCATGATGAATTTAATTAATAAAAGTGTATTACACATTCTCCACTTAAATAGTGCCATATAAGTAAATTACACATGCATTCATATTTTAGCTGAAGTTGCTCTGAATCCATAGCTACCAAGAACATTGCGGTTCATAACAAAAGCGTGTCATTTATAAACTGAAATGTAAAATTCTCTCAATTAAGTTCAATTTTGCTTTATTGGCATGCCAAAGCATTATACATAATACACAATATTTAAATACTACATAATACATATAAATGTATCGCCCCTCCCTTCACACAGCCCAATTATTAACAGAACAGGTCCCTTCCCACCTCCGCCTTTTCTTTTGATCATCTCAGACAAATATCAGTTACGCAGCTTAAAAAAAAAACATCATATCACAAATTGTTTCCCTATGAATTCATACTTAGTAATAGATTTAGAATTGGGTGAATCTGCCCAAAATTGGGGCTTCACAATTAACAGTGTCAGGGGGTCTCTGAAGGAAAGCGGTGGGGCTACGGGCCAGTCCTGGGACCGCTTGCACAAAAGGTCTTAAATGCTTTTTGACATTTTACTTGGATCTTAGACTTAAATTTAAGCCAAATATAAATAGGCCTGTTGCACAAAAATAGTTTGGCCTTAAATTTAAGTAATTTGTTAAGCCTTGCCTATACCAGGCATAAATGGGAAAAAGGTATGTCTTGCTATATAAACTGACATGAAAGCAACATGGCAGCACATATGCCAGTTCAATTTGAATTTTTAAGGGGCATCTATCTCATAGAGGAAAAATATTTAAGGACAAGTGTAGACAAATTGGTAGTTTGACCCTCTGTGCCAGCCATACCATGATTACGTTCTAACACACTGGCGTGTGCACGTCACAGAAATACATACCTAATGCCGTTATGCATGCTTGCACCTTGGTCTGGTGGTTAATAAAGGTTACCTACTGTTCTCCAATACAAGTGCCTCCACTTGAAAAAATAGCAGTTTTATTTCAGTTCCATATGCCATGTGTGAGAGAGGAAAAAATAAGCATTATTACTTGAAAGCCTTTATGGAAGCACGAGGCCCTGCTCCTTTCCCCGGCTAGATCTTAGAGGGTTTATTCCATTTCTCAAAGGTTTAATTCTGCATTCTGCCTAACAAGATGTTAGAAACACACCATCGACCCTTCAAAGCCAATAGATGAAGCGTGTGTCCACTCCCCACCGACTGACCAGAGAGATCTTGGTCTTCTGCCCCCACTGACCCTCCTCTTTCCAGACACCCCATGAATGTAGCATTGTGTGAAATTACCACCCCGGGCAATTTCCCCATCACTCCCCCTAATTTGTCCTCAAGTTTGAAAACAATTCTGAAATTAAATCCCTTTCAAGACTGCCACGGAGGAGAAAATGGAAACCTCTGCATTTAAAAGCTATACCTGATTTGACTTGTGACTTTTTACAGGAAGAGAAACGACTTACTGGGAGGTGTGTGGCTGTACATCTGTACCAGGGCGGTTTCTCACTGGGCACAGAGCTGGCCAATTCACTTTGGACGAAACTTGATTAAATGACCTACAAGCAATAAGGATTATGGTCATACAAACTTGGCAGACAGTCATAAGGAAGTTTACAAACGAGAGGAGGCCATTCGACCCATCATGTTCATTTGGTGTCCATTAATAACTGAGTGATACAAGGATCCTATCCAGTCTGACTTTAAATGTTCCCAACTTTTCAGCTTCTACCACATCGCTGGGGAGTTTTTTCCAGATTGTGACAACTCTCTGTGTGAAGAAGTGTCTCCTGTTTTCCGTTTTGAATGCCTTGAAGCCCAATTTCCATTTGTGTCCCCGGTTGTGTGTGTCCCTGCAGATCTGGAAAAGCTCCTCTGCTTTGATGTGGTCAATGCCTTTCATGATTTTGAAGACTTGGACCAAGTCCCCATGTAGTCTCCTCTGTTCCAGGGTGAAAAGGTTCAGTTCCCTCAGTCTCTCAGTTGGACATTCCCTTCAGACCTGGAATAAGTCTGGTTGCTCTCCTCTGAACTGCCTCTAGAGCAGCAATATCTTTCTTGAAGTGTGGAGCCCAGAATTGTACACAGTATCCAGATGAGCTCTAACTAGTGCATTGTACAGTCTGAACATTACTGCCCTTGTTCTCAATTCTACACTTTTGACAATATATCCTACCAAGCTGTTTGCCTTTTTTATTGCTTCCCCGCATTGTTTGGATGGAGAAAGTGAGGAGTCCACTTTCAATCTACACACGTTTGACTACAAAACGTCAGTACAACGAAATCATGAGTGCTCCTACCATAGCAATACTATACAATCCCAGGCTCTCTCAGCGCTACACAAGCCCAGGTCCAGCGCAGTTTCAGGACATGAAGCGGCAGCAGCAGCTTTAGAGACCCATCAGACCCGCACACAGAGCCGCTGTTTCCAGTGCAGGGGCTGATGGGATTGCTCTGGTGAGCTGCGGTGCTGTGACATGACGTCACTAAATGCCCCTCGAGTGCCAGGCTAATGAATGTGCAGAACAAAACAACATGCCGAGTGAGCCGTCTGTGCACTTTCTTATGTGTCTGTAATGGGAAGAAATAACCACTGTAATCTGTCGCACTTTGTGTTCATTATTATTTGAGTCTATCGGTCCCTCAATACAGAGCCTCTGCATCAGCAGCACTGCGGACCGATGCCAGTGGCTGTTTATTGAAGCTGGGCTTTTATCGCAGTTTGTCAATATGTATTGATTATTACATATGGAGAAGCCAATCAGAAATCAAACTTTGGTGTTCAGTTTCATTGCATTCATATTATTCACTGCATATCATTCTGGTACCATAGTAATAAAGATACTCAGTCGAGGACACTTTATAAGATATTTTTTCTCTCCTCTATGTGGCGCTGCAGGTTAAACATTCTCAGTCTTGGAGTGGCGGCACCAGAGCAGCACTGGGCCCCCAAACAGTGTGGCTTGAAACCTAGATAGAGCCAATCATTTTAACCTTTTGACTTGTCCATTATAACTCCAATTAAATCATTAATATATAACTATTTTAATAATCATTATTGTAATTATCGCTTCACTGCACCGGCTCTTTTCATGTTGTATTACAGCTCGGGCAGTGCTCTGTTCACACAATCTCTCTCTCTCTCTCTCTCTCGTTGTGGGGGTGACTCACGAGAGGTTTATAGACTGTTTTATTCTTTGTTCATGTTTGATTTAAAATAGTTCTAATTGTTCCTTTGTTAGGTTATTGTGGTGGTCTTTTTTGGGCCATTATGGCCCAAAGCGGAGGGGATCCTGTAGACACGGGGTGAGGATCAATACAGAGGAGTATGTCTCTGTGCAGGAGTGTGTTCTTGCTGTGGGGAAGGTAGTTGGGTGTAAGCATGTGTGGCACTATGTGTGCTGAACTTAATGAAAAACATTGCACCCCCATAGTACAGGCCTTTAAATTGGGATAATACAATAGACTGCGTTGTTATAGCTTCCGACCAGCAGGTGGCGAGCGTTATGTCTTCTTTCACTGAAATGCGTCAGTAACGCAATAGTAAACAAGTCCAAAGAAGACGCAAGATAGAACTGCAGTCTGAATAAGTAAAATAATACCCTTTTTCTGTGTTTTACAGAAACAATAAATGTGTTGCACCGGGATGGACTCCGTTCTCTTAATTCTATAAATGCAACATAATATGGCGAGCCAGCCAGGAGAAGTAAATTAGAAGAAAGACTACTTCTCACTCAGAGACGATAACACCACGAGGAAGGGGACCTGCTTCTATATAATAGATTAAAAAAAAAGTCCCACTAGAAGAAACAAAAATAATAATAACAACCAAAAAAAAAAAAAAAAAAAAAAAAATGGAGCATTTGCAAGATGAAGTGAGTGAAATTCTACCACAGCTGGAGAAAACTAATCTTATTGAAATTTGTCGATACCTAAAGTGCCCAGAAAAAAGTGATGCAGTTTTCTTCACTAAAACCAGACGAGCTCTTATTAGGATGGCAGAGAAAGTTTTGGAGGAGATTGAGGACAAGCAGGAGGAGGAAGAGGTCTGCCAGTTTCTGAAACACCTCCTGGCATTCATCAAGGGGAGGAAGCAGGGTGTCATGGATGTAGGACCACCACCAGAAGAACTCACCCAGATGAAAGATTTACAGGACAAATACCTCCAATTACAGCAATCTTAAGAACAGGCTCACAAGACTTTAGCAGAAGAGTTCAAAGCACTAGGAGATAAAATGAGAGCAAACGGCAACAGGGTGATGAAAGTGGAGGAAATATCAATGCCACTACCAGCCGCTGTGCCAGAAGTGACTCTTCGGAGGGAGTTCAGAATCTGTGGACAGATTGGAGCAGGAGGGCAGAAGGACAAGCTGTCCTATGCAAGCCTGGTCCACCAGATTGAAGCAGGACTCCGAAAGGGACATTCAGAAGTCGAGATCATTGAGGCAGTTATTCGTGCAGTCAGCCCTGGACTTCATCTCAGAGATATGTTGGAGATCAAGAGTGGACTTACTCTCTTGCACATTGAAAACCATACTCAAAGGACACTACAAGGAAGACAGCTCATCTGATTTATTCCACAAGCTGATGAATATATCCCAGGAGCCCAGAGAGTCAGCTCAGAACTTTATATTCAGAGCAATTGAGTTAAAAGAGAAGTTGCGGTGGAAGTCAACCGACAAAGAGACTGAAGATCAGTCTAACCAAACAGAGATACCTTTCATTGGCTGGATTGAGGTGAGATTTCAGTTGGACTGTGATCTAACTGTGACAGAGACACGTACAGTTCCAATTTTAGTATCAAGTGACTCAAATGTGGCTGAAGATCCAATTATTGGTTTCAATGTAATTGAAGAGATAGTAAACCGAGGGAAGGGGGCAACAAAAACAACAACTGATGTTATCCAGATGATGAGTGCAGCGTTTTCTGTACCAGTGAAGACCGCTGAATCCATGTTGAGGCTCATGCAGACCCAAGATGTAGGACATGATGCAGGCATTGCGAGAACAGGACGCAAGAGAGTAGTTCTGCCAGCAGACCAGATTACCCCTGTCCATGCCCGTGCACATGTAGGAGCGCTGTATAAAGACCAAGAGATGCTCTTTGTCCCATCTGAGCTGTGTCCACTTCCAGAAGGCCTCCTCATCAGTGAAGCATTGGTGGCTGTTCGGGAGGTGAGTCCTATCTATGTGCCTGTCCCCATTGCAAATACCACAAAGCATGACATCATACTAGACCAGCACATTATCCTGGGCCACCTACAAACAGTGAAAGCAGTGTATCCAGCAGCAGTGGTACCAGCAAATGATCAGGAACAACAGCAAGAACAAACATGCAACCACTCTGACAATTTGTTTAAGCCTGAAGAAGCAAAATTGAAGGAGCAGGCTGATGTCAGTAGCGGAAGCACTCAGAAGTGGGACCCTCCTGTGAATTTGGACCACTTAAGTGAGGCTCAACAACAAGCGGTTAGACAGATGTTGAGAGATGAGTGTAATGCTTTTGCCTTTGATGACAACAATATTGGTTGCATTCCATCCCTTAACATTCATATTACACTTAAGGACACCATACCTGTTCAGAAAACCTACATGTCAATTCCAAAGTCTCTCCACCAAGAAGTAAAAGAGTATATACAGGATCTGCTCAACCGGGGGTGATTGCCTGTTAAAGCCACCTGTCCTGGGATACCCGGACTTCACACAGCCATTTGTGTTACACTGTGATGCATCACAGGAAGGACTTGGAGCGGTGTTATAACAAAGGCAGTGAGGTAAGATGGTAGTAATTGCATATGGCTCAAGAACACTAACACTGCCAGAGAAAAACTACCATATGCACTCAGGAAAATTATAATTTGTAGCCTTAAAATGGTCTGTTTGTGAGCGATTTAGGGATTATCTGTACCATGCACCATCATTTGTGTTATACACAGACAATAACCCTCTCACCTATGTCCTCACAACAGCCAAATTAAATGCAACAGGCCACCGGTGGGTAGCACAGCTTGCGGATTTCAACTTTACCATCAAATACCGCCCTGGCAAGTCTAATGCTGATGCAGATGGCCTGTCCCGGATGCCATTGGACATAGACAGTTACATGAACCAGTGCACTGAGGAAATACAACAGGATATAATCAGCTCTTCAATGCTTGGAGTATTGGTAGAGCTGTAAAAACCATCGCAGGGGATAGGGACAGTCTTTATGAATGTGTTGGAACTGGTGCAAGACACACATTCCAGTACAATTGCTGGTCCTCTAACAACTGGACAGATCAGAAAGGCACAAGAGAGTGACCCCATCATTGGGAGAGTCTTGAAATACAAATCAAGGAGCCAGCATCCACCCATAGACAGGCAGAAAACTGAACATCCTGATGTCAATGTATTACTGAGACAGTGGACTAAGCTGTATGTGGACAAAGATGGAGTGTTATTAAGGAAAACATCTGGATGGGACCAACTAATCTTGCCCAAAGGATAGCACCCACTTGTGTTTGAGGAGTTACACCAGAAGATGGGACACCTTGGTTGCGAAAGAACACTAACTTTGATCAGGGACAGATTCTATTGGCCACGGATGCAGAATGATGTTGAACATTTTGTGACCAAAGTTTGCGAGTGCCTGAAAAAGAAAAAACCTAACAAGCCCACAAGAGCCCCATTATATACCATCACCACAACCTATCCATTTGAAATGGTGTCCATTGATTTCCTACATTTGGAGCCATGTAAACAGGGGTATGAATACATCCTGGTGGTTATGGACCATTATACGCGGTTCGCACAAGCGTATGCCACCAAAAACAAAGCTGCCAAGACTGTAGCAGAAAAGATTTTCAATGACTTTGCACTCAAATTTGGTTTTCCAAGTAAGATCCACCACGACATGTGGAAGGAATTTGAAAATCAAATGTTTGCAAGATTGCAAGAGCTCTCTGGGGTGCATAACTCTCACACAACACCATACCATCCCCAGGGAAACCCCAGGTTGAGAGATCCAACAGGACGCTATTAGCCATGTTGAGGACTAAGAGAAAAGGAGAAGGCAGACTGGAAAAGTTCCTTGGGTAAGGTCATTCATGCCTACAATTGTACACGCAGTGAGGCTACCGGATACTCACCATCCCCAAGACTCCCAATTGACCTCCTTTTCAATCTCAATGCTGAAGGAAAACAGAAAACCTATGAAGACTATGTTACAGACTCGCAAAAGAGAATGAAGGAAGCATACCACATTGCATCCAGAGCAGCCAACAGAGAAGCAGCCAGGGGAAAAGTATACTATGATAGAAGAGTCCATGGCAATGACTTACAGGCTGGTGGCCGAGTGCTCATCCGCAACCTGACTGAAAGAGGGAGACCGGGGAAGATCCGGTCATACTGGGAAGATAAGGTTCACATAGTGGTACAGAGGAAATGCAAGGAAAGTCCTGTCTATGAGGTAAGACCAGAGAGTGGTGAAGGTAGAAGTCGTGTGATTCACAGGAATCTGTTGCTGCCATGTGATCATTTACCACTGGAAAAACCTGAAAAGACTTCATGCCAGATTAAAACAAAGAGAAATGGTTCTTTGCAAAACAACAAGAACAAAAAGAAAGTTATGAGAGAACCAGAGCCTCAATTGGACTCCGAGAGTGACTCAGGGGAAGACTATCAACTGACATACAGGTTGAGGCTACACAGAGACAGGAACCTCAAGACTGGGAACTCAGTCCTAAACCCTCAGACTCGAGCCTTCCAACCCCAAGCCACACAGCAGTCCCGTGAACACTTGCCGTCAGCTGATGAACATGGAAGTATGCTGCTTCATGAGGATCTGCAGTTGAACAGTTACAGTGAGTGTGAGGATCAGGTTCACCATGTAAGTTCCGAAGCAGAACATTCATCTGCTGAAGAGAGCCAAAACTCAGCACAGCCACTCAGACTGTATCCACAGAGAGAGAGACGCCAACCAAGAATGTTGACTTATGGAACCTTAGGACAACCTTCTATTGTACAGAGAGACTTGACAGTGAAGGGCATGCAAACAACACATTTGTCTGGTGGTTACGGCTTTTGGAGGCCATGGAACACAATGGACATACAGCCTGTTTATTAGTGCGTTACATTGAATATTGTACATTGTTACTATGGACATTAGAATGTGTTTACCTGTAAATTATGGTAAATATGTGTTTATATTTCTTGATTAATACATGAGGACAGTATATCAATGTCTGCTGAAAGGGAAAAAGTATTATCAGACTAAGGTCAACTATGCCGTAAGATTGAGTGTGGTTACAGAAAAGAGTAATGGTAATAAGGGAAGAGAAAAAAACTGGTTAGAGTGAACAATTGTTCTAAAACCCTCAGGTGAAAAGTGACAATTACAGTAGCAAAATAAATATGGTTTAAGCTTAGAGTGCACAATGAGCTTTTCCATAGCCCTTGGTAGACCGTAAGGAGTGTCACTACCAAGCTAATGTCATAGTCCTGTGAATATATAGATTTCGTTTTTTTTAAGAAAACCTACTTCTAACTAGCCAGTTATAAAAAAAAAAAACGAGCAGACAAAATGTGTTAGCCTTCTGGAAGGGTAAATGTCAGGTGACATTAAAAAGTTTGAGGGGGAGAGTATGGCACTATGTGTGCCTTAACTTAACTTAACGAAAAACATTGCACCCATAGTACAGGCCTTTAAATTGGGATAATACAATACACTGCGTTGTTATAGCTTCCGACCAGCAGGTGGCGAGCATTATGTCTTCTTTCATTGAAATGCGTCAGTAACGCAATTGTAAACAAGTCCAAAGAAGACGCAAGATAGAACTGCAGTCTGAATAAGTAAAATAATACCCTTTTTCTGTGTTTTACAGAGACAATAAATGTGTTGCACCGGGATGGACTCCGTTCTCTTCATTCTATAAATGCAACACATGTCAAGTCCGCGTCCTGTATGAATCGGCCAGTGGTTATATTTTTAGGTAGCGAAATGCTGGTGAATAGACTGGTGGAAGAAGGCGTTATTATGTGTGACATTTTTTTTCCCCGTTTTGCCACTTGCTTCACCTGTAAGTAGGATCACCATTTCTAACGTCCCTCCTTTTATGAGGAATGCGGTTCTGGAGCAGGAGTTGCTTCGATATGGTAAATTAATGTCCCCGATCAAGCGCCAAAACTTTTCCGAGGCAAGTATCATTGATATGCATGACCCGAACATGGTGATAAACACTGTGATGAAATGTAGTGTGGATGGCAGTGTTTATAATGTGTTTGTAACCTCTGAGAAATGTTTTGTTTGTGGTAAAGTGCGGCACATGAAGAGGATGTGTCCTGACAGGAATCATGAGGGCTTGGCAAGGGAGAATGTTGCTGCCATGGACGGCGGGGTTGAGGAGACTGAGCCCCAGGAACGGCAGGAGGGGGGCGGCCGCTCAGTTGAGTTTTTGTAAACCAGCCCTGTTCTGAGGGCAGCACTGCCCCAGGGGCAGAACAGGATGACGCGCCTGATTGGTTACTATGCCTTTAGAAGGCGGGTCGTAGATCACGCGTTTGATTGGGTTGTTTAATTGTTCTTGGATGCGGGACTTGGCTCTGAGGTGGATTTATTTTGAAGTAAAAAAACGCGAAAAGATTAGTGGAATTAGCAAATGTTACCCTACCAGGCTGTAATCTTAATCATGAAATGTAAGTACAATATATACCGTTTTATATATTTACATTTTGCATAGCATTACTGAGATTAACAAGAATAATTAATATGTATATGTATTGTATATACCCACTGGCACAGGCATGGCTGGAGTCCCATATGTTGCTCAGGCAGCATAAAAAGCAATCCAAAAAAACAAACCCATACTGCAAAAGGCAATCCAAATCCACAGAAATGCAGTACAAAAGCAGTTAAACAACCCAAACAAAACTTGGGTAAAAAAGAACCCCAATTTGGAAGTGTTTTCCACAAAGAGAGCAGTGTGCTGAAACACACTGCCTCCTCTCACAAACTCGCCAAACCGGTATGGTCACTCCCGCAATCAAGCACAAGGTGCGTTCAGGACAGTGTGGCCACAAGCCGAGAGGCCTGGCTGCATGATGTCTCTTAAAGGCAGGCGGGTATTGATGCAACTTCCAGCAAAAAAAAAAAATGGAGGGAAAAATATCAGTACAGGAAAGGGTGTTGAAAGTAGCCGGGTAGGTGTAGAATACTTCAATTATATCTCCTCCAGACAGAAAGAGAGTAATAAGAGCTATGATGAAGTTACCCAGGAGATGTAAAAAGCTTGCAGCACCTGGTATTTCCAGGAGGTCTCCCATCCAAGTACTGACCAGGTCCTGCCCTGTTTAGCTTCCGAGATCTGACGAGATCAGGTGCATTCAGTACGGTGTGGCCGCAAGATGAGAGGCCTGGCCTCATTATGTCTCTTAAAGGCAGGCGGGCATTGATGCAACTTCCAGCAAAAAAAAAAAAAAAAAAAAATGGAGGGAGAAATTTCAGTACAGGAAAGGGTGTTGAAAGTAGCCGGGTAGGTGTAGAACACTTCATTTATATCTCCTCCAGAAAGAAAGAGTAATAAGAGCTATGATGAAGTTACCCAGGAGACATAAAAATCTTGCAGCACCTGGTATTTCAAGGAGGTCTCCCATCCAAGTACTGACCAGGTCCTGCCCTGTTGAGCTTCCGAGATCGGACGAGATCGGGCATGTTTTTTTTTTTTTTTTTTTTCTTTGTTTTTTTTTTTCTTTTTTTTTTGATCTCAGATTGTGCTGAACAACGGATCATTTTGTCGTTCACGTGCATAAAACAGCAAATTGTCATCATCGATCACAGGTAAATGTAAACCAAAAGCAATACTTAGAAAGTATAGAACAGACAGGAGTATCAAGAAAATCATACAGAAAGAATCAGATCATCACCCATCAGTTTTACGATTACATTATTATATAAAAATATCTCTTTGAAACGAGTCATGGCCCTCTCATCCCTCTTACAAAACGAATACACTGAATAGATATCCCGTTTCAGACTCAGTGTGAATAGGTGAACTACATCCAGTGTTTCACCACTAAACAGAGATCGATTTCGCCTCTTGTAAACTGCATGTCGAGCATGACTAAGAAGAAAGTTAATGAATTCCACATTGACTTTGGGGAATACCCCGTGTAACCCAAATAAGAAAAGAGAATCCCAGGACACCGAGTGAAGGTCTTGTTGAATCTCCACATCAGCAAACCCATAGAACCCCTCTAACAACTGGTGTAGATAAATCCCCAACCCCTTCAACTCTGCACACTGTACAAAAAAGTGCATAATGCCTTCCACCCGCTGCTGACACACTGAGCACAAACTAGTGTCTGCAAGATGCAACTTATGGAGAAGCCACTGTGAAAATATGCAGTTGTGCCGCAACCTAAAGTTGAGATCCTCACAGTCAGGGGAATTAAAAGCAATACGTAAGTTCCTCCATAAGTAGGAAACAGACAAGGTCGGGCACCTCCTCTGCCAAAGCAATTCAGACTCTGGCCGGACAAAAACGGCACGCAAGAGGGTCAGATAAAACAACTGTGTCACACAATCAAGAAAGGGGACAGGAAACTCCCTCCCCTGCAAAATAAATTGCGGGACAGACCTTGTGGGACAAAGGATAGTGTTACACCCCTCATTAATTACTCTTATCCAACTCTCAGGAAGAGCACGCTTAATGGTATCATACTCCACAGCCACGATTCTAAAAGGCACATCCTCATTCTTCTCCCAAACTGAGTCTGCAATGGCCTGAGTGGGCAAAAACCCCTCCCAAACCACATACATGATATCCTGCACCCGAAGCACCCCCGCCTCCACAAAACACTGCACATAAAGGGACTTGCCACCTGATTGAAGCAAAGGGTTAAGAAAGAGTGGCTGATTAAGAATCTGCTCCCTACTATCAGGACTAAAAGACAGAGATGGCAAGAATTCGGCCCATGATAGCAACACTTCCTGATAAAACTGGGGAATACCCCGCAGCATAGAAGGTCGAAGACACATACACAAAATACTCTCACCCATCCCCAACCCCCCCCATTTATTAAAATAGTGCAGCAGAAACCCTTTCCACACACTACAATTCCCCCGGTCTAAAAAACGCTTCAGTACTACAATGCAAAAGCTCTTCTTCTTTAATGGCAGGTCTGCAAGCATCAACCCCCCCCTACGAACTTCCCCAATCATGGTGTTATAGCCAATTTTCGCCGGCTTACCCTCCCACAAAAACCTGCCCACTAAGCTTTTCACCTGCATCTCAACCCACTGAGGAAGCTCCATCACATTCAGCAAAAACCAGAGCCGGGAGAGCAACAGGCTATTAATAACCAGAACTCGACCTTTTAAAGTTAAAACTCTGCAAGACCAGAGATTTAAAATCGCCACTAATTTCTGGATCCTGCCCCGCCAGTTCAACTCCACAACCACCTCCTCCTCCAACCCAATGTACACTCCCAAAATCTGTAGCGCATCCCCCACCACCTTAAAAGGAATAGAAAGAGTAGACATTGCAACACTCGGATGAATGGCCAAAATTTCTGATTTGCCTACATTCACCTTTGCCCCTGAAGCTGAGCAGTACATATCAAACACTGCCATCACTGTGGGAACACAAGTCAAACTAGAGAGCGTGAGAGTTGTATCGTCTGCATGTTGATAAAGAAGAGACTGAGTTATGCAATCAGGGATAGCAATACCCACAATCTCCCTATTCTGCTGTAAGGCCAAACTCAAAGGCTCCACCACCAGAGAATAAAGCAAAGCAGATAAAGGGCAACCCTGTCTTACCGACCTCTCCACTGGAAAAAAGTCTGTCAGGTACCCGTTGCATTTAACCCGGCTATAAATACCTGTGTAAAAAATCCCAACCCAAGAAATAAAATGCTTACCAAACCCAAACCGCTGAAGCACCTCAAGAAGATAATCATGCTCTACCCTATCAAAAGCCTTCTCTTGATCGATCTTCAAGATATAGCCCTCCTGCTGCTCCTCCTTCAAATAAGGGACAGGACAGGCTGCTCTCCACGAGTCTCTCAATCCCCTCATTAAAATCCACCTCTTTCAAAAGTTGATTATTAAAACACCAAAGCCCAGGCCCCTTCTGCAATTTACAAAAATTAAGCTCAAAGGAAAAGAAAGCATGGTCACTGAAAGAAGTGTACCCATAAGAGACTTTCCCTATATTGCAAGCATGTTCCTGACTGACCCCCTTGATGTACCACACCACTCTCAGCTGCCATCCATAGATTCACAGTGGCAGTACATGGGCTTTTTGCGACACCCCAAACATGATGGGGCAGTGCAGCGTCGAACAGAATGGCCCTGTACCCCACAATCAAAGCAAATAAAGGAAGGGCAATTCTTCATCAAGTGGTCAGGGGACAAACAGAGGGAACAAATTTTATGCTGGTTATTATGCAGAACCCGGAAGTGTCTAAGTCCCTCAGCAGTCATGAACTTGGCACTATAGGGAAGGGATGAAACATATAAAACAAATACAAAATAAATAAAACTACAATTTCGAAGTGTTTTCCACAAAGAGAGCAGTGTGCCGAAACACACTGCCTCCTCTCACAAACTCGCCAAACCGGTCCGGTCACTCCCACAATCAAGGCGCATTCAGGACGGTGTGGCCGCAAGCCAAGAGGCCTGGCTGCATGATGTCTCTTAAAGGCAGGCGGGTATTGACGCAACCTGCAGCAAAAAAAAAAAAAATGGACGGAACAATGTCAGTACAGGAAAGGGTGTTGAAAGTAGCCGGGTAGGTGTAGAACACTTCATTTATATCTCCTCCAGACACAAAGAGTAATAAGAGCTATGATGAAGTTACCCAGGAGACATAAAAAGCTTGCAGCACCTGGTATTTCAAGGAGGTCTCCCATCCAAGTACCGACCAGGCGCTGCCCTGTTGAGCTTCCGAGATCGGACGAGATCGGGCGCGTTCAGGACGGTGTGGCCGTAAGCCGAGAGCCCTGGCTGCATGATGTCTCTTAAAGGCAGACTAGGTTTTGGCTTGTGCGGGGCGCGATATAAGGCCGCTATACAAGTGATAGCTCATAGAGGATCTTTCATTATGGGTCATGAAGGTGGAAGAGGGAGGATTCTATGTAACGCTGCCTAGTAACGTGTCCCTCGACATTTATCCTAACAACACCATTTCTAGTTTTACGGTCAAATTTGTAAAACCTATAGAACTACAGGGTACCTGGGAGGTGGGGTTGTCAGAATACAGTATCCCCACACTTGGGCTGTAGTACGTGATGGAGACTCTGTCTTTTCAATTTTGGACATCGGAATTAACAAATAGTGGACTTTCGTATTAAAAACGGCTATTATGAAAATATTGAAAAATTATTAGAAGAGATGAACAAACAGATCTCTGTAGGGAAACAACCTGTCAGATTACATTACAGTTCGATTAAAAATAAAGTTTACATGGAGGCCGCGCCTACGATAAGATTTAAAACCAGCGGTAACCTAGGCCGGATTTTAGGGTTTTACGCCAACAATGAGGATGAATTTAAGGATATAATAGCTCCATACCCCGCGGATATCCGCGCAGGATTTTACACCCTTTATGTCTACACGGACATCATTTCACACCATTAGGGCCTGGAGGTAATTAAACCCTTTGAAGCGGGTGAGAGCCGAAATCCCGAAATAGAGCTATGAACCCAGGCCAACCGGCGATTCCAAAAGATGGCATGGATTGACATCAGGCATAAATCGAGCCTCCTCCAATAGGAGACTGGGGGCTGAAACTGAAATCCAATCTCACAAACTCAAGAACCAATCACCTATGATCTATCAGGCATAAAAAGTAAAGCACAGCACTTCTTCTCTCTCTCTCTCTCTCTCACCTGAACCGGTAACTCGCTGCCTCAACTCAACTCTTTTGCCAGAACCGGAACCCGAAACCAACCAAGTCTTTGCTGGCAACAGAAGAGTTTAACTGGGAGAAGGAGCTGTATGAAGAATTCTTTTAAAGGACTTTATTTAGTAAAGTACTTTAGAAACTGCGCATGCCCGCCTATACCCATCTGATCAGTGGAGTTTTACAGCTGGACAATCGACTGCAATACGAAAGTGTTCAGTCATTTAAATAGCTATTGAGTCTTAAGAAACTTGACCCTTGGAAACGAACAGGGCCCTGCTTTCCTCAAAGATTTTGTCTTCAAGTAACTACGGTGGAAAATCCTGCTTACAAAGAAGACATCCTGTGCACAAACTTGGAGCCTTCAAACCAGTGGAAAATCTGTTTGGAAAAGACTCTACTTTCGCGAAACCCCAACTTCCAGGTGGATCAACTGAGTGGAAGTTATTGGACAAAGCCGAACCAGACTGCCTTCCAGTTTTGAGTCCAGAGCCCTAACCACTACTCCATCTACATACATTACCCTGAATGCCTACAGCTTCCAATTTGAGGATCAGTCTTTGGTGTGGAACCTTATCAAAAGCTTTTTTGAAATCTAAATATATCATATCATATGCTTTCACCTGATCTACAGCTGCAACTGCATTTTCAAAAAATTCTAATAAATTAGTAAGTCATGATCTGCCTCATCTAAACCCATGTCGACTATCTCCAAGAATATGGTTTTCATTAAGATGCTCCTCTATTTTCTGTCTAATCATTTTTTCCAACATTTGCAGTGGTGCAGTGGATTGGTATGAAATTTGCTGTCTTCCAGTCAGTTGGCACATCCCCTGTTCTAAGTGTCATTTGGAATATTTGAGTTAGCGGCCTATAAATAATTTCCCTAATTTCTTTAAGTACCATTGGAAATATCCCATCTGGCCCAGGTGATTTGTTTGTTTTTAATTCTGCTAGTCCCTTTAGTACCTCCTCCTCATTTATCCTGATCTCTTGTTCAAAAGTTTCACCCACAAAGATTCTGTTCCGTTACTGGGATGTAATTTGAGTTCTTCTGCCTCAATGTCATTTTTCACGTATACAGTGAGGGAAAAAAGTATTTGATCCCCTGCTGATTTTGTACGTTTGCTCACTGTTATGACCCCAAGTGGCTGATGTAAGGGGATAAGAGGAACATAACATAAAACACACAAATGCAGTAGTGGGAGAGTGAAGGGAGTGCAAAAACCAACACAATATCAATAAGATATATATATATATATATATATAAGAAGGGTTTATTTACAATGGGGAGGGGAGTATGTACAAGTATGTACAGTATACAAAAACACGTGATGATAATGGTACAAATAATGAACAAATATACAGAGGAAAACACCCTGGGCGGTGTCGGCTAACACTGAAACAAAACAAAACCTATCTAAGCTAGTCTAAAAGAGTAAACCACTACCTGACTTGTAGGATGACCCTAACTAGCTACACTAACTAAACTATCTAAACCTAACAACTAGTACAGAGGGGTGATCACCGCCCCTACCTAAATACCTAATGTGCTAGACAACATACATCCCTACGTGTAACCGTGTAAACCCATGGGTATCTCACCTATCTACCCGTTCTCCCCTGAACAGAGCACAATACAGAATACAATGTAAACGGAAACAAAACAGAGAAGAAACAGTGGATATTTACACAAGGAAAAACAATCAATCACAAAGGTATTTTAAACAAACAGACAGGGTAGCAACACGAAATGGCATTGCAATCGGTAGTCTCTCGTAATGGAGGAATGACGGGGTATTTAAGCAGTAGTTGGAGACATCTGATTGGACAGGAACAGCACGGAACAGCGGAGTTGAGTGACGGGGACGAGAGCCAATCACAGCGGGACACCTGCGTACAATAGGGATAGGAGGAGAACAGACACAGAGCACACGCACGTAACGATCAGTGTATACAACAATCGGCAGAGCACTGGAACCAATATAAACTTCAAATAACTGCAATGCTAATAATAATGCTAATTCTTCCTGCTTGATTGTGGAGTAATTGACTTTGCACTTATTGAATTTCTGTGAGAAAGAACACACAGGGTGATCAACACCATCACCACCCCCCTGTAACAGGACAGCAGCCGCACCTCGAGCACTCGCATCCACCTCCAACTTGAAAGGACGTCCAAAGTCAGGGGCAGCGAGAACAGGAGTACTGCACAGGAGTGCTTTAGCCTGCTCAAAAACATCCTGGCATTCATCGGACCAAACAAATGCAGACGAGGGACTAAGGAGACTGGTGAGTGGAGCGACTACCGCAGAAAAGTTTCTACAAAAACTACGATAGTAGCCCGCCATGCCTAGAAAACGCTGCAACTCGCACCGGGTCGTGGGCATGGGGAAGGAGACAATAGCAGATACCTTGGCGTCCAGTGGACGCACCTGACCGTGGCCAACCTGTTTGCCAAGGTAGGAAACCGTAGCTTTTCCAAATTCACATTTAGCCAGGTTGAGTGTTAATGACGCCTGTGCGAAACGCTCAAATACAGCTCGTAACGTCATGATATGAGACGACCAGTCGGATGAATAAACAACTAAGTCATCCAGATATGCATCACAGTGTGGAACGTCAGACAAGATTAAATTCACCAAATGCTGAAAAGTGGCAGGAGCGTTGCGCATGCCGAAGGGCATGACAGAGTACTGCAGAAAGTTATCTGGGGTCACGAGGGGTTAATGGTACTTGCCAGTAACCTTTCAGGAGATCCAGCTTACTGACAAAGATGGCGGAGCCAACCTTATCTATGCAATCATCTAATCTTGGTAACGGGAATGAATCTGGGACAGTCACAGCATTCACCTTCCAGTAATCCGTACAAAATTGGTAGGTACCGTTGGGTTTAGGGACCAAAATACAAGGGGAACTCCAGGGACTAGAACTCGGCGTAGCAAGGCCATTTTCTAGCAGATATGCTACCTCCTGTTTCATGATGTCCCTTTTGGTAGAATTAATGTGATAGGCATGTTGTTTAATAGGAGCAGCATTTCCCACGTTTAAATTGTGTTCCAAAACTGTAGTGCGAGTGGGGACATCACCGAAAAGACAGGGGAAATCCTGGATTAATTCCATAATGTCCTCTCTTTGTTCACTAGGTAGATGGGCTAATTGGGAAGGGAAAACCAGCAACATTTCAGAATTAAGCAACCGAGCTCACTGCTGAGGAGTGTTTCGCAATACCAAGCCATCCTCATCACCAAAACTAACCTCCATAGTGTCAACCACAGAGGCTGGGACAGCAGAGCAGACATCGGGCTCTGCAATCTTCTCTGACGACTTTACTGGAGGGGTCAGTCTCGAGTGATATAACTTTAACATGTTAATGTGGCACACTCGAGACTGGCGTCTGCGGTCGGGAGTTCGAATCACATAATCAGTGTCACTTAACTTTTTATCAACCAGGTATGGACCTGAAAACCGGGCAGAGAGGGAGGACCCTGGAATATGCAACAAAACCAGAACCTGGTCACCTGGCTGTAGAGAACGTGTGACCAGGTTCTGGTTTTGTTGCCTCCGCATCCGCACCCGTATTGGCGGCCTCCGCGCTGCCCACACTCTCCTTCAGACCGGGCACGGGCCGCACTGCCGGGGCCGCCGTGCGCATCACCGGGGTGACTGGGGCAGGGGCAGGATCAGGGACACGGGCAGGATCAGGCAACACCGGAGGCACAACGAGCACTTGTCCTTCCACCAACTTATCCATGACGATCTGTCTAAGCTGAGCTTTAACAATGTTCCTCGAAACTGTGAAACAGAAGTGATCCGCTAAAGCATATAAATCAGCCTTGCGACACACATCAAGCTGATCCAGAGACGGGACACTCAGAAAAGTACTTAAATCAAAACTGGCCATAATTGTGACAAAATACACCACAAAAACCAATACCAATAATATAAACACACCACCTGCACAGCACAACACCCACACAAACACTACCACTATTTGCATGCAACTACGGGAAAGAATATAACTCCCGGACGAGCCCCCAATTATGTTACGACCCCAAGTGGCTGATGTAAGGGGATAAGAGGAACCCACCTGCACACAACAAAGAAAAAAGAAATGACAAAGAAATGATAAGTCTATAATTTTAATGGTAGGTGTATTTTAACAGTGAGAGACAGAATAACAACAAAAAAATCCAGAAAAACGCATTTCAAAAAAGTTATACATTGATTTGCATGTTAATGAGGGAAATAAGTATTTGACCCCTTCGACTTAGTACGTGGTGGCAAAACCCTTGTTGGCAATCACAGAGGTCAGACGTTTCTTGTAGTTGGCCATCAGGTTTGCACACATCTCAGGAGGGATTTTGTCCCAATCCTCTTTGCAGATCCTCTCCAAGTCATTAAGGTTTCGAGGCTGACGTTTGGCAACTCGAACCTTCAGCTCCCTCCACAGATTGTCTATGGGATTAAGGTCTGGAGACTGGCTAGGCCACGCCAGGACCTTAATGTGCTTCTTCTTGAACCACTCCTTTGTTGCCTTGGCTGTGTGTTTTGGGTCAATGTCATGCTGGAATACCCATCCATGACCCATTTCCAATGCCCTGGCTGAGGGAAGGAGGTTCTCACCCAAGATTTGACGTTACATGGCCCCGTCCATCGTCCCTTTGATGCGGTGCAGTTGTCCTGTCCCCTTATCAGAAAAACACCCCCAAAGCATAATGTTTCCACCTCCATGTTTGACGGTGGGGGATGGTTTTCTTGGGGTCATTCCTCCTCCTCCAAACACGGCGAGTTGAGTTGATGCCAAAGCGCTCGATTTTGGTCTCATCTGACCACAACACTTTCACCCAGTTCTCTTCTGAATCATTCAGATGTTCATTGGGAAACTTCAGACGGGCCTGTACATGTGCTTTCTTGAGCAGGGGGACCTTGCAGGTGCTGCAGGATTTCAGTCCTTCACGGTATAGTGTGTTACCAATTGTTTTCTAGGTGACTATGGTTATTCCTCACCGTTCTCATGATCATTGAAACTCCACGAGGTGAGATCTTGCATGGAGCCCCAGACCGAGGGACACTGACAGTTATTTTGTGTTTCTTCCATTTGCGAATAATTGCACCAACCGTTGTCACCTTCTCACCAAGCTGCTTGGCGATGGTCTTTTAGCCCATTCCAGCCTTGTGTAGGTCTACAATCTTGTCCCTGACATCCTTGGACAGCTCTTTGGTCTTGGCCATGGTGGAGAGTTTGGAATCTGATTAATTGATTGCTTGGTTTCAACCCCGTAATAACTGGGTGCTGGGTAGGGTCCTCTATAATTCTGTGTTTCGACCATGTTAAAAAAGTGGCCGCTCAATTTCATGGGTAGGAAGTTGAACGAGTCTATGTACCAAAACTTAGCAAATTGAGGACCAAAAAACATTGGTCAAAATGGTTTAATAGAGGTATGCAAAAAAATATCAAGAGAAAAACAATGTTGTATAGCACATACAAAAGGGACGGAGATTAAACAAAATACATAGAATATGTTGAGCTGCAAGGAGACCTTAAGAAAGGGGTCAGGAAAGCAAATAGGGAAATAGAAAGAAACATAGCTCTTGGAACTAAAACTAATGCAAAGAGCTTTTCAATACTGCCACAGCAAGAGGTCAATAAAGTAGGAAGTGAAACAGATAAAGGGCAAAAATTGAAGTATCTTGGAAAATGAACAAGATGTGGCAAATGTTCTAAATGAGTTTTTCACAGAGATTTTTACAAAGGAAAAAAACAGATAACATGCCACAGGTTAACAACCAGTCCAGTCAAATCCTAAGAGAGATTAGGGTAAAGGATGAGGAGGTACTAAAGGGACTAGCAGAATTAAAAACAAACAAATCACCTGGGCCAGATGGTATATTTCCAACAGTACTTAAAGAAATTAGGGAAATTATTTATAGGCCTCTAACTCAAATATTCCAAATGACACTTCAAACAGGGGATGTGCCAACTGACTGGAAGACAGCAAACGTCATACCAATCCACAAGAAAGGGGACAAAACTGAGCCAGGAAATTACAGACCAATCAGTCTCACCTGCATCACCTGTAAAATATTGGAAAAAATGATTACACAGAAAATAGAGGAGCATCTTAATGAAAACCATATTCTTGGAGATAGTCAACATGGGTTTAGACGAGGCAGATCATGTTATACTAATTTATTAGAATTTTTTGAACATGCAACTGCAGCTGTGGATCATGTGAAAGCATATGATATGATATACTTAGATTTTCAAAAAGCATTTGATAAGGTTCCATACCAAAGACTGAGCCTCAAATTGGAAGCTGTAGGCATTCAGGGTAATGTAAGTAGATGGATTATGAACTGGTTGATGTATAGGAAGCAGAGGGTGTCGATTAGAGGAGTTGCTTCTAACTGGAGTGAGGTTGTTAGTGGAGTTCCACGGTGATCAGTACTAGGGCCTGTGCTTTTTCTAATCTATATTAATGATCTGGACTCTGGGATAGTTAGCAAACTTGTCAAATTTGCAGATGATACTAAAATAGGTGGCTCAGCAGATACAATCTCGGCAGCACAGGCTATTCAAAGGGACTTAGATAATATTCAGTTGTGGGCCGACACCTGGCAAATGAAATTCAATGTGGACAAGTGCAAGGTAATACATACAGGTAACAAAAATGTCCACTATAATTACTCTATGGGAGGAATAGAAGTAATGCATGAGAAAGACCTAGGAGTCTATGTGGACTCCTCACTTTCTCCATCCAAGCAATCTGTGGAAGCAATAAAAAAGGCAAACAGAATGTTAGGGTATATTGTCAAAAGTGTAGAATTGAGAACAAGGGCAGTAATGTTGAGACTGTACAATGCACTAGTTAGAGCTCATCTGGAATACTGTGTACAGTTCTGGGCTCCACACTTCAAGAAAGATATCGCTGCTATAGAGGCAATTCAGAGGAAAGCAAGGAGGCCCCAAGGCATTCAAGACACTTCTTCACACAGAGAGGCGTCACAATCTGAACAAACTCCCCAGCAATGTGGTAGAAGATGAAAGTTTGGGAATATTCAAAAACAGACTGGATAGGATCCTTGGATCACTTAGTTATTAATGGACACCAAATGAGCATGATGGGTCGAATGGCCTCCTCTCGTTTGTAAACTTTCTTATGTTCTTATACATTGTAACGAGTTGAGGGGGCGGGTCTTCGATCACCGCTATGTGCCTGCCCTAATGCTCTCTTTTGCCATAGACAGGACCATGGACAGCAGAGCCAGACACTCCATGGATCAGGACCATGGACAGCCCAATGGAAAAACACTGGCGAGGCAGCAGAACAGCCGCACCTGCCTTTGATTACAAATCACCCAGACTGCAAGCAGGTGTGGCTGATCAGTACAGACTATTTAAACTCACACTGTGGTTTCTTCTTTGTCTTAGAAGTGGGGGGGGGGTGGACGGAAAGACAAGGAGGGTGAACAGAGGAGCAAAAGAAAGGACAAAGTAACTGGATTGGAAACTAGATGACAAGTTGGACTGGCTGAGGACCTTGAAAGGCGTTTGGATTGTTTTGGAAGACTACGACCCTGGTGAAGACCCCTGAAACCCTTTTTGACCACGAGACTACCTAACCCCTCAAGACTGTTTAGTTTGTCTGTCTTTGTTTTGTTAACCCTGGGAAACAGCTTAGCTTTCCAAGGCTAGTCAGGGATTTTGTTTTTGTGTAGCAGACCATTCCTGCTACAGAAAGTGCTCTGTACAAAGAGCTAGGTTTTTGTTTTCAAGTTTCAATATCCACGACAGAACTAAAATAAACCAACAGCGTGGGCTTTATTATCCTCTTCCTTGGTTTGTCTTGTGTTTTGACATTTATTCCCCGCCTAAAATCATTTGGCTGCAGTAACCCAACCCCGCACCTCGTTACAGTGGTGAAGAATGCAGACAGGTTCAGATTTCACAACATAGAACCAGAAAGGAGAACATGGACGATCTGCTGAAACAACTTGTTACTGCCAATCAGGCTCAACAGGAGACCAACCGCCTCCTGTTGGAAGAACAACAAAGATGTCAGCAGAAGATGGAGCTGGACATGCAGATGATGTCTGCTGAACTAGCTGTTGCCAAGGTCAACTTCCAAGCAGCCTCAGTCCCCATCGTTGCTACACGATCCCTCCAAAAAAATAACTCTGGCTGATGACGTGGAAGCCTTCCTGAAGACGTTCGAGCGGACGGCTGAGCATGAAGGCTGGACGGAGGACAAGTGGGCTGGAATTCTTGCACCGTTCCTCTGTGGGGAAGCACAAAAAGCCTGCTCCGACTTGGAGGCTGCTGATGCCAATGACTATAAGAAATTAAAGAGAAATTCTTGCTCGGATAGGGGTCACCCCAGCGTTACGGGCTCAGCGGTTTCATGCTTGGACATTTCAAACTGAGCAAGCACCTCGATTGCAAATGTTTGACCACTTGGCCAAGAAATGGTTAGAACCGGCTAGCCTCAACCTGGGGGCTATGGTGGAACGAACCGTGGTGGACCGGTTCATTAGGGGACTGCCTTTTGAACTCAAAAAAATAATCCGCCAGTGCAGCCCTACCACAGCTGATACGGTTGTGGACTTGGTGGAGTGATGTCACACCTCAAACGAACTGTTGAAGCCAGAGGATTGAGAAACCTGGGGAGAAGAAGAACCCCAGCCCCCGCCCCTAAACTGGATGACCAGGAGCGATCACCAGCGCCAGGGAAGCAACACCCACCCAGAACCCCAGGGGACTAGTGGACAGAGATGGACGGGAATGTTTCATCTGTGGGGACAAAGGACATGTATCATGGAACTGCCCCAAGAGAGAGGAACCCATGCAGGTGGGCATGGCCTCCACCAAACCCGGTCATGTGAGATCCACCCATGGGAGTTCCAGTAATGAACCTCCCCGTCTCAGCCCGGTCAACATAGGGGGCCGCAGAGTTGATGCCCTGCTGGATTCAGGTAGCATGGTCACCTTGGTGATCCCTGACATCATGCCCAAAACCCAGAGGAAGCGGCTTGCTCCTATTTCAATCACCTGCATACATGGGGACATGAAAAGATACCCCTTTGCCCAAATGAGGATCTACACACCGAAAGGACGATGCGTGATTTCCACCAGATCTGACCCAGTACTGTGGGAGATTTGGGACTGCCCAGATGGAAGACCTTACCCTTCAAAACGCCCGGCGGAATGTGCAGGTAATAAATGGGACGGCTGTGGACCCCACCCGACCACTTTCATATCCTCATTTCGCCATGCGCCCTAACCTGTTGTATCAAATGACAAAGAAAAATAATGTTGTCTATGCACAGCTCCTTGTACCCACCCCTTTCAGGCACACTGTTCTGAATCTCTCCCATAGCCACCTGCTTGGGGAACACCTGGGAAGAGCGAAAACCCTGGAGAGGCTGCTGCAAAGATTCTTTTGGCCAGAGGTATATGCTGAGGTTATACGTTACTGTCAAAGCTGTCCAGAATGCCAGCGTACGGCCCCCATGCCATCGTTCCGCAACCCTCTCATACCAATTCCGGTAATAGGCATGCCTTTTGAGAGAATAGGCATGGATTTAATTGGACCTTTACCCAAGTCGGCCAAAGGTTTCCAGCACATCCTGGTGGTAGTGGACTATGCCAAAAGGTACTCTGAGGCCATGCCTTTGCGTATGCCACCACAAAAAATATAGCCCAAGAGCTAATCCAAATGGTTTCCAGAGTCGGGCTGCCCAAAGAAATTTTGGTACACCGTTCATGTCCAAGGTAATGAAAGATGTGTGCCATCTTCTCCGAATTAAGTCTTCACACTTCTGTTTACCATCAACAGACGGACGGGCTAGTGGAGCGGTTTAACAAAACGTTAAAAAGCATGCTGAGGAGGACGATGGAAAGGGATGGGCGTAACTGGGATCAACTGCTCCCTTTTCTCATATTCACCATCTGGGAAGTACCCCAATCTTCCACAGGTTTTTCACCTTTTGAGCTTTTTTTTTCCCACAGATCGCGAGGCCTCCTCAACATCACAAAAGAAAACTGGGAACAGCAACCCTGCCCAGGGAAGGTCGCTATCACAGAGGAGGTAAGGAAAATGCTTGAGCTTGGTGTCAGATGGCCTCTACCAAGCGGCTCGTGTCCGGCCACTGGGCTGGCCCGGTGTTCTCGCCCACCATGCACCTGCAACCAGGTAAGAGATCTGTGTTAGGAAGCATCCTTCACACCTCATAGTCACTACTTACAGGCACATACTCGTATTCATCTGCTTCTCAGCAGTGATTTAAAATGTGTCTTTATATCACACCTCTTCAAGCTGTCCACTCCCGGAGCGACTGAAGACCTCCTCCCAGCTTTGAAGCGCCCCTGAGTCAGCCTGTCCTTGTGACGGGACGGGTACAAGAGGCGCTGCTTGTCTCCCTCGGGGAGCTGCTGCCACAGGTGTACCAGCTCCGCCACCTGGCGATTGGTCAGGAATGCCTGGGCTCTCAGGTCCACCAGACAGCTGGCCAACTGCTGGACGTGCTGGAGCCCAGGAACGCCATCAGGGCCGCACGATTCCTGAAACAACAGGATACAGACGACAGTCAGTTACAGGACCATGTTCTGGCAATAGCTATCATTCCAGGGTTTTGTGCACTACAATGTAAGAGACGAGCTGAGCGCCATCACTGCCTCCTCACCTCGGGATTAGCAACGGGGGGGCGTCTCCTGCAGCGCAGGGGGGCTCCATCTCGGGAGACGGGGGCAGTCGGGCCATTGACCGCGCAGGAGACGGGGGCAGTCGGGCCGTTGACCGCACAGGAGACGGGGGCAGTCGGGCAGGAGACGGGGCGAAGGGGTTGGAGATGGTGGGGTCATCGTCTTCCTCAAAGCCCTCGTCGTCACTCTCCTTCCTGTCTGAGTCTTGGCCAGCTGCCTCGTCCGGGACGTTGGGGTCGCTGTGCACACGTTGGAGCTCTTTCCCTGTCTGTGAGTACAGGTACTTGATCCCAATGAGCTCCCCTTCAACACAATCATAACAGAAGCATGGGTTCACCGCTTTTATTATTTTCATAACACTGCTAAAGAGCACCTTACAAATCAACCCCCCACACTGACACGCTCACTGACGCGTGTACACGCCTGACTTCATGAACCCCTCCGACAGGTCCCTGGCCAGCACCTTCTGGCTCAGGGTGCCCAGGGCGTTCTGTACTGCACTGTAGGAGCACAGAAGCTTGCCAGCATCCTCCATGGCCGCCACTGCACGGTCCGCGTTCCACCTCACCAGGCCCTCCAGCAGAAATGCCAGGAAGTGCACATCGCTGGCACTGGTGCCTGAGCAGAGCAGGAGGATACAGAAACACACACTTCAATACAGTTCAAAATATACTCTTCACAAAGCCATAGTATATAAATATACACGTACTGTAACAATTACAGAAAAAAAAAACTAGTCTACTGATCCACTGGGTTCAAAAAGCATAATAGAATCTGGCGTCTTTATTTGCGGTGCAGCTGGCACTAACCTGGGATGAAAAGGTCCAGGTGGAGGTGGAAAGACTCCAAGGAGATCGATCCACGGGCGCAGCGGTATACTGGCAGCAGCACACCCCCCTTCCGCAGCTGCCCTGTCTGGGTATACAGCTGCACCCCCTCGGGGTCCTGAATGCAGGCGAGGTGGGTGTCCAGCCCCCTCCTGCTGTCAAAAATGTCCAGCAGCTCCTGGATGAGCCGCTCCGTATCCTGTGCCCCCCGGCCACCTTCGACCGTCCAACCACAGAGCAGCAGTCCCAGTCCACATACAGGATCTGAGGGGGAGCCTCTCCGGCCAAGCGGTACCACTCCACCAGCCCAGCAGCCATGGGCTGCAGCCCCTCACCCTCTCCGCATGTTAGCACCGAGTTCAGGACCTGCCCGAACTCATTGCCGACGTTGGTGGCCCACGCTGCCGTGCCAGTGGCTGCTCCTGCGAGCTTCCTGGTCAACTGAAAAATGTATGAGACACATTAAGTTATTAGGTCTTTAATTGTAATGCGTTCAGCTGAGCGGCACCACGATGCACCAAGTGGCCGCTGAGACAGCAGCACAAAAAATCTGACTGACGATACTCACCTTCTTTGTCGAGTCCAGTTTTAAAATGGACCCGAACACAGACGTGACCTGGGCCTTTACCTCGGCCAGCTGCTCCAGCACGTCGAGGTCATACACTGCCAGCAGCCACTTGGGTCCAGGCACCGGTGGCATGGGTGGCGGTGGCCGGAAGCTCGGGACTACAGGTGCAGAGGTCACAAAGGGCTCGCAGTCTGCGAGGTACCACAGGGTTTTTACGCTGCCACGCCTCGCTGTGCTGCTCCTGCAGCTGTTTGCACAGCCGGGTGGCGCTGTTCCCCAGGGTGTGCTCCCTCATGAGACTCAGCACCGTGTAGTCGCAGGACAGCCTGCCCAAGACACAGCAGTACAGCAGTTAGAGTTCAGGAAACATTTCAGCAGAGAGGGAGGGGGGGAGGGAAAGCACAGATGCTGTGTGGTGAATTGTCTCCATACGGGTAGGTGAGGATGGCCGGGAACTGGCTCCGATGAGCCACATCCAGCTGCTGCAGCACATCTCCGGACCAGCCTGCATACTTCTTTGAGCCTGTGTCCCTCAGACTGGGGCTGGATGCAGGTGAGCTTCACAGCCCAAATGCGGTAGGGCATCCACAGGAACAGCGGCCGAGCGAAGTGCAGGCTGGGAGAGGCCGGGGGCTGCCGATACACCGGGCAGGGCTAGGGAGGGAACAACCACAGACGCAGGTCCGAGGTCAGCTCCAGCTTCCCAAACCTGCTCCTAGTGAACAGGGCCTTGGAGACCCACTGCAGCTGCTCAGCGGGCAGCGTCTGCTTCCAGCCCTCAGGAAGCAGGACCTGCAGAAACACAGGGACAGACAGACAGACAGACAGACAGACAGTGACAGGAGTTGCCAGGACACTACGGATACTGCACCCAGATTTAACAAACACACAAAGACACACTCACACACACACACACACACACACACCACTCTTACCCCCACCAGGCTGCTCCGCTGAACCGAGCGGTGTCGGCTGCTGAGCTGAGCTAGCCATGGCCGCTGCCCCCGGCTCCTGCACTGAAGACACTAGAGATAAAACGGGAGATTCAAAATCTCGCAACAACAGAGATGTAACTAATGGTGAAATTATCCAAATCTATGTTAATTCCAAGGTGACTAGGTCTATGAAGCCTTATCATTCAATCAACCATGTTACTGTGCCACTACATCATATCACACCATGCCACTACATCACGCCATGCCACTACACTATATCACAGCGTGCCACTCCACATGCACAGCACACACGGTGAGGATGCAACGCATAGCAAACATGCAGCTCAGCGCATAAAGCCAGGGGTCACAGATACTTGGGGGTGTCGAGGCAGGGCAGACGAGGTGACTGTAAAGCGATATGTAGCCAAAGCACCGTGTGGACCCCGGGTCCATCTCACTTACCTTACACTGGGAGATCCATCCATCTTAAGCTAACAAAATACAACAATACAAGTTAGTTTGTGCCAAATGGCAAGAACTCCATCTTGAACCTGAAATGAATGACATTTAGACATGTATTGAAATAGGCTGATATTTGTAACAGCTGCGTGAAGACTTACGCGGGGGGGCCATGTCCTCCACAGCTGCCAGCAGCTCAGCGTCAGTGAGTGCATCGTTGCTGAAGGCCAGTGACGGGCGCTCCTTCCTGGACACCGTTGGAAGGAGGAGTAAACGTGCGCTGTAACGGTGGGCATTTGGTACAGGGGTCATGGTAACTGGTGTATTTTGTTTTTGAAATCACAAAATGTGTGCGATTATCGTGTGTTTGCCGTCGGTCTGTTTTAAGTGTGAACTTTAAATTGTGTGATAGCCCTGGTATAACTGTTTACCTAATTGCTGCCTTAATAAACTACATTTAATTCTAATTGCTCAAATCACACACTTCCACAAAATGAACCTTTTGCCACTGGAGCTCTGGACTTGGTGGCAGACGAGGAGAAGGTGGGAGTCGACTGCGAGGCACTCGTCCTGGGAGGCTGGCAGGGTGCAGGCACCGAGGGTGTGGGCTGGGAGGAGGCAGGCTGTGCTGCTGGCTTCTGGGCCTGTGACTCCCTGTCCCGCCGCAGGATGTATGCCAGGAATTTGGCCATCTGCGTTCCGGGCTGGGGAGTCTGCCTCCTTATCCATCTCACATACCTGTAATAAACCCAGGTTCTCTGTCTAACTACAACTACACTGACTATACAACTGCAGGCCAGGGTGCTCTTAATTCCCTGAAACATACATAAACTAGAGTAGGCAATAGTTATTAGAATAGATTAATACACACCCTCTCCTCTCCTTGTCTGTGGCCTCGTAGAGCTCCTGCCAGGTCTGGCCCTTGTGGGCCCCGAAGCCCACCACCTGCTGGTCCTCCCGGCCACTCTGGGACGCCATGGCGCGGGTGGCATTCCTGGCCCTCCGGTCACCCACAGCGATGGTGACTTTTGGGAAGCCACAGGCGTAGCTGGCCAGCGCGTCCTTGTTGGCCATGTACACCGTGTCAGACATGTCCATCTCCCGCTCCTTCTGATGAGCGGCCACGAGAGACACGGCGTACCCACCGTCGTTCTCCAGGATCCACTTGAATGTCTGACCCCGGTACCTGCCAAACTGCAGGGTACTCTGGCTGAGTACCAGTTTGGCATTCCCGGGGTCACCCCCCTGAGACAGGATGCGGGCCACAGCATCCTTCCGGACCTCACGAGGTGTGAGGGGGACAAATGGATCGCTGGAGGACTTGGTGGCAGACGCGACGCTTTTAGCTTCAGTTGTGGCTTGCAGGACCAGCAGGGAGCTGAACTGTGGGGTGGCCTTCATGTTCCTGTACAGCAGGTACAAATAGTCAGGAAGTCACTGACAAACAATATTGAATAAGGAGATCATTACAATTAGTATGTTTTATTATTATTATGAATAGTAATAATAATAGTAATAATAATAATAATAATAATAATAATAATAATAATAATAATATTAAAAAATAACAATACTTTCAATTAAATGACAACAAATAATACAAGATATGTTATAATTCATCATATACCTTGTATCACTGCTACAATTATTCGTATTATGATTCGTACTAGTACTATTATCATCATCCTCATTATTATTTCTATTATTATGATGATGATGATGTGACGCAGTGAAACGCTACACGATTTTTTCTGTTTTATGTTTCAATGCAGCACATACTACTACTACTACTACTACTACTAAATAGTATTTTAATACCATTATTAATACTATTATGATGATGATGTGACACAATGACTAATAATAATAATAATAATAATAATATCGTCTCCGGCTTCCCCACGACCCTCACCAGGATAAGCAGTTTCGAAAATGAATGGATGGATGGATGGATGGATGGAATAATAATAATAATAATAATAATAATAATAATAATAATCATCATTATTATTAATACTATTCTTATTCTTATCATTATGTGACGCAGTGAAACACTATACGTTTCTTTGACTTTTTTACGGTTCAAAACACTTCTCTCTCAACAGTATAGAAGACACATACCTTACACAAAACACCAGGGTTATTATCAAATGTATAAAAAGCATGAAATAACACCGCAAACACAGCAGGTCATATAAACAGATCGTATTAACACATTAATCGACAGACCAATTGATCAATTAAGAAAATGCTTACTTACGTGGATCGATAGCAAAAAAATAAAATAATAGGAAGGAAGGAAGGAAGGAAGGAAAGAAGGAGGGAGGGAGGGAGGGATGGAGGGAGGCATAGATAGAGTCCACCCGCAAAGCCCGCCTCTCCGGGTCATGTAGCCAACCAGCTGAAAGAAAACACATTGAGTGGCGTGGGAAATCGGGGGTTGTTCCAGCGGCAATTGTAAGCAATCCATGCAGGCTGAGGCTGCCAATTTCAGTGGAATTTTAGAAAAAGCAGTCGTTCCCATTGGTTACATTTTAGTATGTCGATACAGAGCACATTCAGCCTATCTGGGCGCAAGGATGACACGCAAATTCTTGAAGCGTTCCATATTTTGGTCAGGTTCTCCGCAGCGCGCCGGTTCCCCTTGGCATCGCGGACATCTGGTGCTTGCGTCGCGGGCGGTTTGTCGCACTGGGCAGCTCTCCCTCTCGCGCCCGTGCTCGGTGGCGTTGAGTCCTCTCGCACTCCTGCGTCGCAGCGGATCTATCGACCCCTTTCGATGCGGGCGAATTTTCCCGCCGTTTTTTCCTTTTTTTTTTTTTTTTTGGGGGGGGGGGCGTGCAGACGACCGATTGTCATTTCTCACTACTTCTTTCTTAGCAGACACCCTGGGCTCAGGGTGAAAAGGGTAACATGCATATGAGATGTTTGGGCAATGCGAGTTCTCGACTACAAATCCGAATTTCCGGGGTTTTCTCCTTGTCCTCATGCAATTCCAACGGCTTGACATTTGGGAGCTCGTCCAAAACCGACGTCAAACCATAAGCACGGCTTCCTTCGAGCCGGAATTGAACCAGCGACCTAAGGATGCCCGCTGCCTGAAACCTACAGTCCTCCGCTCTACCAACTGAGCTATCGAAGGAAAGCCACCTTCCCCTGGCAGTCTCAGTGGCCGTGCAAAGCCAAGAAGCACCGTGGCTTGGCTCAGTGGTTTTCAACCCGTGTGCCTTGAGGACTACCCAATTGTGTCTTGAGATTTTTATCCCCTCAAAAATATTATGTCATTTCGTTAGGTCAACTTCATGAATCTTGTATCAAATCAAACTTATTCAAATTTGTGAAAATGTTACATTTATACATCACCTGTAGAAAGCGTTTCATAACTGAAATGTTGTGTTTGCCGGACTGAACGCACAACTACACTGAGTTGCAGTGCTATCAGTGGTACTGAAAGGCAATTGATGAAAGGGACAGATGGTGAATTCCTTTTAATCTTGCACTCTGCTTGTCCTTTTTCTAAGTTGGACTGGTGAACGAAATCTATTTTATCAATATTATTCAATGTGTTTGTTCTTGCCCTTTTGGTAGGCTTATTTTTTTGATACTGTAACGGAGATGGAGAAGCAGCACCGCCCCTCTCGATTAATATGCGGCCATCTCCGTAGGGGCTGCTGGGAGATAAGAGAAAGGACTGTAAAGAGTGAATTAAGGGCCTGTTCATTGTTATGTATTGATTGTGTACTGTACCATTGTGTACTGTTGTTGGATGTCTCCTGTTCCAATAAGTCTCATTTGGCTTTGGTTTCCCCCCTCTTTGATGAATAATCGGGCTCTAAAAAGCCCCGGCGTTCCTCCTGCAGTTCTTCGTTCTTTCCACTGCTAGCGCTGCCTTTGTGAAGGCGGATGGTGCTTGTGAGAAGTCAACAGAGTGTCCACCGAAAAGGGTGTCTGACTCCTGGTTTTGGATCCGGAAGGGTTGATAACAAACCGAAACGATTACAATATGATACTGCTTAGATTAACTGTGGATATGTATTGTGATCGTGCTCGGCTCAGGTGTGCGTTCAGTCCGAACACAAAACATTTCGGTCGCGAAACGTCTAATCAAATCGAATAAAACGGCGGGGATAGCATGTTTGATCCGTGTGCTATTGTTTTTCAACAATTGTAATGCCCTTTGTAACGTTTAACCACTTCGTTGAATAGAGCTTGTTATAGGATATTGTGAACTCATGTTTGATCCGTGTGCTATTGTTTTTCAACAATTGTAATGCCCTTTGTAACGTATAACCACTTCGTTGAATAGAGCTTGTTATAGGATATTGTGAACTGAACCTATTTCGCTGTGGATTTATTTTTACTGCGAATAGTTTATTGTGTCTGGTCTTGGTCTGTCTGCACTAAATAAATGATTTGTATCAAGTAATTATTTAATTTGTCTGTCTACTTTTTTACCTAACCACTAAAGGTCACTCCTTGCACTTTACACATTTGCCCTTTTAATTACTCCCTTACTGACATACTTTAACATGCAATGTGCAATGTGCGATAATAGTTTTAGCACCCTGTTGCCATTCAGGTGAGACAATACCTAGTAAATCCTTATTTTTTTTCATGTTGGTGCGCCATGAAGGTTTTTGGTCTCAGCAAAGTGTGCGGTGGCATTACAACGCTTGGGAACCACTGGCTTGGCTTGTTGGGCATCCAGGTATGCAATGAGATTACGATCGGCACGATGATTGTCGTTCTCAGGAGAATTGTGTTTCTTTGCTGATCACGTTCTCTGTCGCTTTTTACACAGTTCTTACAAGTGGCACATTGGGGATGAGGAGCAGGGCATGCTGACACGCATAGCTGTGGACTTCTGCATGGCATGGGGCCACAGGTCATTAGGGTTAGGGTTAGGTTTAAAAAAATAGGTTATTGAGGTTGTCAGGTGAATCAAACCTTTGGTTCCTCTGACATCCTCAAGTGCACTGGCACTGACAGGTGTTGAGGCTATTGTTGTGTCCTTAAAAGATGCATCCGAAAGTATTCGTTCTATAGTCTGTTTTGTTAAGGTAATTCAGTGGGATGAGATGTGGTGTAATTGAATGATGTGAAGTTTGTATGTACAAGAATACGTCTTAAAAGTAAGGGGAATGTATGGAATTGGGATTAAAATTTAATAATAGAGTCTGGAAGTCTATTACCTAGGTTTTTAAGGGAGTCTGGGTTTTGTTTTGGGGGGGAAATAAGTTATGGGGAATAAATTTAAGGATAAGTTGTGAAATTGATTATTGGGGATAGGATTGAGGGATACATTTGAATAATGGTTAGGTTTAGGGATTGGGTTTAGAGGTTGGTTTGAGTGCCTAGTTAAATTATGGGCTAATTATATTTTAGGGTTAGGGTTAGGGGTTAGGGGTTAGGGTTAGGGTTAGGATCACGGACCACTGTCAATCAGGTGCTTGCCTTGCCGTCCATCCATCCATCCATCTATCTATCTATCTATCTATGACTCTCGATATCTAACTCTCTTGCTTGCTATCGCTCCCCCAATGGTCAGTAGCATAGTAGCATAACAGCAGATCACGGACCACTGTCAATAAGATGCTTGCCTTGCCGTCCATCCATCTATCTATCTATCTATCTATGACTCTTGATATCTAACTCTCTTGCTTGCTATCGCTCCCCCAATGGTCAGTAGCATAGTAGCATAACAGCAGATCACGGACCACTGTCAATCAGATGCTTGCCTTGCCATCCATCCATCCATCCATCTATCTATGACTCTCGATATCTAACTCTCTTGCTTGCTATCGCTCCCCCAATGGTCAGTAGCATTGTAGCATAACAGCTGATCACGGACCACTGTCAATCAGATGCTTGCCTTGCCGTCCATCCATCCATCCATCTATCTATGACTCTCGATATCTAACTCTCTTGCTTGCTATCGCTCCCCCAATGGTCAGTAGCATAGTAGCATAACAAAAGATCACGGACCACTGTCAATCAGATGCTTGCCTTGCCGTCCATCCATCCATCTATCTATCTATCTATCTATCTATCTATCTATCTATCTATCTATCTATCTATCTATCTATGACTCTCGATATCTAACTCTCTTGCTTGCTATCGCTCCCCCAATGGTCAGTAGCATAGTAGCATAACAGCAGATCAAGAACCACTGTCAATCAGATGCTTGCCTTGCCGTCCATCCATCTATCTATCTATCTATCTATGACTCTTGATATCTAACTCTCTTGCTTGCTATCGCTCCCCCAATGGTCAGTAGCATAGTAGCATAACAGCAGATCACGGACCACTGTCAATCAGATGCTTGCCTTGCCGTCCATCCATCCATCTATCTATCTATCTATCTATGACTCTCGATATCTAACTCTCTTGCTTGCTATCGCTCCCCCAATGGTCAGTAGCATAACAGCAGATCACGGACCACTGTCAATCAGATGCTTGCCTTGCCGTCCATCCATCTATCTATCTATCTATCTATGACTCTCGATATCTAACTCTCTTGCTTGCTATCGCTCCCCCAATGGTCAGTAGCATTGTAGCATAACAGCTGATCACGGACCACTGTCAATCAGATGCTTGCCTTGCTGTCCATCCATCCATCCATCTATCTATGACTCTCGATATCTAACTCTCTTGCTTGCTATCGCTCCCCCAATGGTCAGTAGCATAGTACCATAACAAAAGATCACGGACCACTGTCAATCAGATGCTTGCCTTGCCGTCCATCCATCCATCTATCTATCTATGACTCTTGATATCTAACTCTCTTGCTTGCTATCGCTCCCCCAATGGTCAGTAGCATAGTAGCATAACAGCAGATCACGGACCACTGTCAATCAGATGTTTGCCTTGCCGTCCATCCATCCATCTATCTATCTATCTATCTATCTATCTATGACTCTCGATATCTAACTCTCTTGCTTGCTATCGCTCCCCCAATGGTCAGTAGCTAGTAGCATAACAGCAGATCACGGACCACTGTCAAT